>NC_081412.1:503116242-503416242 GCF_030272615.1 Cryptomeria japonica
TGAAACTGATTCCAATGAATGGGAGTGGAGTTCCATTTCTTCTAGCTCCTATGCCCTTGACAATGTTTTCCTTGACCCTGATGATTTGCCCATGGAAGACAAACATGAAATAACTCCCCCTCCTAAAACATGTCCTAATGCTTGGATAGAGTCATTTTGGGACCCAAGCTCTGAATCAGATACGAGCAGTTCAAACAGTGATACCACTGACATTTACATCTTTACCATCTCAGCCCTCTCTCTCCTTAAAACCGATGATGACATGCCCCTTGTCTATCCTTAGCTTATCCAACATGACCAACAAGAACCACTCACATTAGATTGTTTTCAAAATGATGAAGCAATTGCTGAATTTCTTGGACTACGAGAAGGCATACCACAAGGTGATCATAAAGTAGGATTTACTATTGATCTAGATTCCACAGCATATTTTGGGGAGTCAACTCCATCTTCTAGTCATAAAAATGAAAAAAAAAAAAAAAAGTAAAAAATCAAAAGAATAGGTCTTTGAGTGAAAACCGTAAGGCGCTCTCTGACCATGAAAAAGTAAAAATAAAAGATGTACCTGCGAGTGAAAACCTCTCTGAGGCACTCAAAGGTGGAAGATTGGACATGCCCCTATCAAGTCAGGATAAATCAACATTGCTTGTGGAAATGACCAAAGAAATAAATTTGGGTACACCTGACAACCCTAAGGTCATTCATTTCGCTGCTTCTCTATCAAAATAGGAAAAGATAGATTTTGTCAATTTCTTTCTTGAGAAAAAGATCAGTTTTGTGTGGTCTTATGCAGATATGCTCGGCCTTGATCCAGAATTAGTCCTTCATCACTTGCCATTAAAATTAGATGCCAAGCCTGTCAAACAAAAACTCAGAAAGATGCATCCCCAGGTGGCTCTCTTGGTCAAGGTAGAACTGAAAAAATTATTAGATGTGGGCTTTATTAGACCCATTGATTATGCAGACTGGATTTCAAATTTGGTACCAGTTAGCAAAGTAATTGGGGGCATTAGAATATATATGGATTTTAGGGATCTCAATAAAGCATGCCCTAAAGATGACTTTCCATTGCCAAATATAGACATCATAGTTGACATGACTACTGGATATGAGATGCTATCATTGATGGATGGTTTCTTCAGATATAACCAAATTCGTATTGCTCCTGAAGATCAACATAAGACTGCATTCACATGTTCTTGGGGTACCTACTGCTGGAATGTGATGCCCTTTGGTCTTAAAGATGCTGGCGCAACATATCAAAGAGCTATGATGACAATTCTCCATGATTTTATGCATACTTTGATGGAAGACTATGTTGATGACTTATTATGCAAATCCATCATAAGAGATAGTCATCTAGCCACCCTTGGCCCAATCTTTGACCGAATGGAAACCTACAAGCTCAGACTCAACCCAAAGAAGTATGTCTTTGGTGTCACAGCCGGCAAATTATTAGGGTACATTGTTTCTCACAGAGGCATCGAAGTCGACCCTGCCAAGGTTAAAGCAATAATGGATATGCCTCCTCCTTCCAATCTCTGTCAACTAAGAAGTCTGCAAGGAAAGCTACAGTCAATCTGCCGATTTATAGCTCAATTAGTAGACAAATGTCATCCCTTCTAGCATTTATTGCATAAAGGTGTCACTTTTAAATGGACTGAGCAATGTTAATCAGCATTTCAAACTCTAAAGGATTATCTGTTGTCGCCACCTATTCTAATGCCTTCTATAGAAGGGAAGCCATTTATATTGTATATTTCTACAACTGAAATGGTACTGGGAGTTCTCTTAGCCCAACGGGATGAGACAGGCAAAGAACGGGCTATTTATTATATCAATCGGACACTAGTGGGTTATGAGCTGAATTATTCAACTATTGAACGGGCATGTTTAGCAGTGGTCTTTGCAACACAGAAGCTTCAACACTATATGTTAAATCATTAGACATTGCTAGTTGCAAAAATTGATCCCTTGAAATACTTGCTTAGTAGGGTAGCTTTGACAGGTCACCTAGCAAAGTGGGTTATGATCCTTAGTGAGTTTGATATTGAGTACATTGAGTGAAAGGCAATAAAAGGACAAATCATAGCGGATCAACTTGTCGAGGCTCCTATTTATGATGATCATCCCATGTTGACGGATTTTCTAGATGAATCAGTCTTTGCTCTCACATCTTCTAATGAATGGAAATTATATTTTGATAGATCCCATACCAAATTCGGGTCCGAAGCAGGTATATTATTTGTAACCCCTCAAGGTGATGCTATTCCCAAATCCTATAGAATAACTTTCCATTGTACCAATAACATTGCAAAATATGAAGCTCTGGTCGCAGGACTCCGAGTAGCGATTCACTGGAACATCACACATTTGTAAGTCTATGGAGATTCTCAGTTAGTCATCCGTCAAGTGAATGATGACTATGAAACAAAAGATGAAAAGCTTATTCCCTACAAGCATATGGTAGATTTCTTCGAGACAAAATTTACAGCTATTCATTTCAGTCAGGTTCCAAGAATTCACAACAAATCGGCAGATGCTATGGCAATGATTGCTTCCATGTTAAATATGCCCCACAATATGGACATATGTGAATTTTTGGTTGAACAGTTGCTTGTCCCTTCTTTTGAAATTCTGACAGCAGATGTGATGTGTGTTCTTGTTGGTCCTAATTCCCTGTGGTACAATGACATCTATCAATATTTGAAATCCCAAACCTTACCACCTAATCTTTCCTCTCACCAACATTGAGCCTTCATCTGCCAGACAGCCAAATATGTCATCATCGCCGACACCCTTTACCGTTGTTCCTTTGACCACACCCTCCTCAGGTGTTTGGATTCTAATGAAGCACAAACGGCTTTACGTGAGGTTCACGATGGTATATGTGGGGGCCATTTCAATGGTCTAAGCTTAGCCAAAAAGTTGGTTCGTGCTGGGTATTATTGGCCCACTCTGGAAAAGGATGTTCATGATTTTGTCAAGAAGTGCTACAAATGCCAAATCCATGGAAATTACATTCATGCACCAGCCCAAGAGCTTCATTCTATCATATCTTTGTGGCCCTTTTCTCAATGGGGATTGAATCTTATTGGCAAGACTCACCTGACATCTGCAAATGGACACAAGTTTATCATTACAGTCACAGAGTACTTTACAAAATGGATTGAGGCTATTCCTATGACCTACATCACTGGTGTGCAAATTTCAAAATTCCTATTGAATTATATCATATGCAGATATGGGGTTCCCCTTGCAATAGTCACAGATAATGGCCGTCCATTCAAGAATAAAGATGTCAAGGAACTCTGTTAAATGTTTTCACATTCAACACCGTTTCTCCAGTCCTTACTATCCACAGGGTAATGGTCAAGTTGAAGCATCAAATAAAACCATTATCAAGATCCTAAAAAAGGTTGTCAATGATGCTGGTTGACATTGGCATGTACAGTTGAATCCAACACTATGGGCTTTTTGCACTTCTATCTACACACCTACTGGTGCAACACCTTATTCCTTGGTGTATGGTGCGGAAGCCATTTTACCCTTGGAAGTGGAGATTCCCTCTTTGTGTGTTTCCTTGCAACACTTGATTGATGATGAGATGCATAGAGTCTCTCGATTGCATCAGCTTGAGATGTTAGATGAGAAACGTCAGATAGCCCTAACACATTTGCAAGCATATCAAAACCATCTCCGTCGCTCTTATAATAAGAAGGTCAAAGGCCAACACTTCGAAGTGGGAGATCTGGTTTTAAAGGCGAACCTGAAGAATGCACAATCTACTGACATCATCAAAGGAAAATTTGAACCTAATTGGGTTGGGCCTTTCATAGTTACTATAGCCTATGGCTCGGGGGCATATCAGCTTGCCTCCCTAGAACCTCTATCTGATCCTGTAAATAGCATGCACCTTGGCAAGTACTGGGCATAGTTCTTTTGTCAGCAGTTCTTTAATATGATCTTGAAAAAATGCAAAAAAATCAAAAAATACAAAAAAATACAAAAAAATCAAAAAGTGAAAAAATCAAATAAAAAGTGAAAAAAATTGAAAAGAACAAAAGTAAAGAAAAATAATTCTCCCTCTAGTGAAAACCTAGCAAACAGGTGCTTTGGGCAAGTACCATGGTGAAAACCTGGCAAACAGGCACCATGTGTAAAAGATTATTGCTTCATCATCTATCATGACCCCTAGCTATACTTTCTCTTTGCAAGTTTATCACGCTTATCCTTGCTTTGACCCAATGTTCTGTTCCAGGCCTGTGATTGGTCAACATCATTGTCTTGCATACTCAAGTTCCAGTCCTTGTGCATATGTTTCGATCCTGGTCGTTGTACATATTTTTCAAATGTTCATTGGATGCGCACGCCCCTTGTCGTGATCAATTACTGGAGCTTTCAAACTGAATAATGTCCTAAAAAAATCCAAAAAAATCAAATAATGTCCTAAAAAAATCCAAAAAAATCAAATAATGTCCTGCAAAAATCCAAAAAAAATTTAAAAAATGTCTTGAAATAATCCAAAAAAATCAAAAAAATGTCCTGAAATAATCCCTAAAAAGTCAAATATAGTCCTGAAAAATCGAACAAATTTTTTTTTGTAAAAACTCAAAAAAACAAAACAAAAATATCCCCTCTGTGCATAGACAGATTGCTGAGCATACATCCAACGACAATCAATCACACACTACGCTTTAATGAAATCATGCATTAACAGATGAACTTTTCAATCAAACCAGACATTCAAACTGATTAAAATTGTCATATCAATCAATCAACATCACTATCATTTGTCCTTGTTACTATTATCATGGGTCTTATACAGGGTGTGGTATACTCGAAACCAGACTGTGTTCTATCTTAGACGGGGTACCACATTCTCTGAAACCAGACCGCATGATCATTCTTGTTTTCCACTTTTGACAATGACGACCACAATGTTTGTTTGACTTGGTTGAATTTGTGAGTCTTATCTTTTTACTGGTTTATCTTTGGCTTCGATCATGTTCCTATGTTGCTCGATGATGTCATTGAGTGATTTAGAGTGACCGGGATGGTTCATGGTCCCTTTCCTTTTTGTTGTGTTTGCTGTTTGTGGAATGTTTGTCACAAACTGGGGCAACTATATCATTGGGTGTCTATGATAAGTACGTTCACTTTGTGAACGCCGCACATACCTCGACCCTTGATGTATGCACCCTAGGATGATTCACTCATTCCTTGTGTGTGATGTGTCTATCTTTTTGCAAAAGGGGTTGCGTTTCAGCTTTGGCCTTCAATGCCATGATGCTCTGCATCCGCTTTGCTACATTAAATAAAGGTTATCACCTACTTCTGTGCATTGGTGAAAGAAAGTTTTTCTTCATCTCTAACTGTCCTCTGTCTAATTTCTTCTTACTAACATTTCTTCCATCCGTTTGGGTAGTCATTTCAGTCTAGTTCTCTGATCTCCAAAAACATAAGTTGCATCCTGCATTCATTGATTAGTACATTTGCATTATATCAAGTCCATACACAATATTTTATCCATTTCATATTATAAATGCATCAAAAACACATAAAAATATATCCATACATGTTCCACAATGGTACATAAATAGTGCATAAGTCAACCATACATGGAAAGTAAACATAAGCCATAACATATTGCATCCCATCATATAGTTGCATATCATATCATATATCAAAACAATATCGGAGTACAAAATTGGACTGTTTGTCCTAAGTATGGCCCACAGGCTCAAAACATAATGTCAAACTATATATGTCCCATCATAAGGAGCATGTGCCTCTGTCACTGGGTGCTCCCTTTGTCCTCCTCATCCCTACCATGTCTCAAAGATGATGTCCCTCCTATCCTAGGTCTTGGTTGTGGTGGTCTCATAGGTCCCCACTCACCCCCATGCTGCTCACTGACCTCCGAGAATGTGGCCTGCTCTCTGTCCTCGATCGTGCCTGATATGATGATGCTCTCTGCTCTGGTGGAATTGCACTCTCATATAGTGTCCTCCAATGGCTTATCTCATCTCCGGTCTCTACCAACATCTGTGCCATCTCACATGCACTGGAATCCCTAATCGACCCAATATACTCGGTCACTCTCTGCTCTCCTTGTTATGCCTGGGCTATCATTGTATCTCGAGCCACTATAAGTCTGGCTATCTCTGCTCTGAATTTATCTTGCTCTATCCTCAAGATAGTATTTTGTCTCTCTAATGTGTCAATGTGATCATGCTAACTCGCTATGGTGGCCCTACATATCTCCATCTCCTCTATGCTAGTTATCTCTGGCTATATGGGTATATCCTGCAATGACTCCTAATCGGTTGGATTTGACTCATCCTCCTCATCCTCATCCCCTCCATCCTCATCATCCCCTCCATTCTCGTCATACTCCTCATCCTCATCACCTCCGTCCTCATCCTCATTTCTATCCTTATCATCTCTCTCCTCCTCTCCAGTAAGTGGGAAGTCCTCCTGTCTCCTAGGTACTGGAATATCAGGATCTATCAATGGCACAGGCCATCGTAGTGCAAACCATCGCTCATACTCCTCTGTCATCCTGGCATCCACCACATCTGATCTCCAATCCCACTATCTCTGCTATAGTTGTGTGAAGTCGGCATATGCTATGTGTGGCTGAATCATCCTCCCCCACTGATTCGTCTCTCTATGAGATCGGGCAAAGTGTGCAATCCCTCTTGGTACATCCTACCTCTCTCCAAACTATCGTCTGACTCTCTCTAGCAGGTACATCTCAATCACTCTCTAGCAATTCACTGGTCGCCCAATCAGGTATCTCTCCTATCTGCAATACGGTAGCTCCTCACTATCATCTAACCATCCAGGGCAATCAAGATATGGCCTCCATGTGAACTCTCTCAATCTGTCTAGCTCATGTCACTAATACAATATGTATCCAAAAGGACCCTGTCTCAGTGTACCCCCATAGCAGTACACATATGGTCGATGTGGTACTACCTGTCTCTCTGCAATCGATCGACATATGGCTATGTGCTCAAATGCCCATACCTGTAACAGTGTCACCCCACAGCTCAATGTCTGCACTCCCTGATATACTATCTAATGCAAGTAAAAATATAGCATAGCAAGCACACATGGTCCCCATGCATACACCATCCCCTCTATCTCCATTCGCTCTAGCACTCTCTCCCATCCAATAGGGAATCCATGTCCTCATCTATCCCCTGCTAATAGGCATGCTATAACCACTGCTATCACCACATATCGCTGATCGTACTCTGCTACCATGGTCTCCCAGCCAATCTCCCTCTCTACGATATCCAGATCCTCTGTGTTGCACTTGAATAATCTGCACAAAGCGTCTCTCCCTGTCGCTGGGTCATATTCTATCATCTCCACATGAATCGGAATGCGGAGGATACGCCACACGTCCTCTAGTATCACCATCGCCTCTCTAGTCGGCAGATGGAATGAGGAAGTCTCTGAATGCCATCGCTCTGCCAATGCGGTAAGCAGTCCTGGTTTTCCCTAATCTCGGGCATGAATGTAATATAGTATAATCCAAGTCCTGCTAATGTATCTCTGTCCGTACTCCTGAGTCTATGTCGCAACATGTAGTAATCGGGTATGTCGTAACAATTGGGGCACAAATTTGTCAGTTTTAGGGTTTTCTCCTAAGGGTTGCATTTCCTTGTTTCATGCACAAATCAGGGTGTTTCTTATCTATTTTGACCTATCCTACCCTTATCCCCCTTTTTAGGATCATCCGCGTGCTGTTTTCGGTCAAATTAGGGTCCTAAGTGCACAACTGCGCCTGTGTACCCTGTCTTGCGCCTATGCAGCATCAAGTTGCACCTGTGTACCCTACACAGGCATAGAACATCCTCACACAAGCGCAGAATGCGCCCACACAGACGTAGATGTCCTTTTTTTCATTCTCTGTGGGCCCCACAATGTCCCGCAAGCAAGCAGAATTCATGAAATTGACAATATGGGTTTTTGAGATACATACCGCTACTCCCACATCATCCGATCATTTGTAGGTGCATACACATTCCCCAAGGTGATCTTCCATTGGAATGTTCGCCATCTCTATACAAGGGTCCTTTTCCAGAGCAACAAATTCTCCACTTTGGCTAGTGCAAATGAGCTATTTTCCTTCTCCTTGTCTCATTTATAGATCTTTGTCAATGCATAGATGGACGTTCACCCTCTCCATCTTATGCTGGTCATGGTTTTTTACACCTTCCATTTCTTGTCATCCGTGCATCTGACCTTGAATTCTTGATCTGTTTGATCCTATCATTTTCTATCATTCTTATAGATCAATTGGTCTCTTTTCTGGATGTTTCCAGCCAATTCCTCGAGGGGGCATGCATATGTCATTGTCATTGTCTGGGGCATTTTTATTATTTTTCTTTGAAACAATGCTTAAAATTGCATTGTCTCAAAGAGGGGCAAATGTAGACATCTAAAAATGGTCAACGCTTGCAGAGTCATACTTTAACATTTGCACATTGCCTTATTTTAGGGTTTTTGCATCGCATTAACATTTCTTCTATGTTGCACACTTGGTCTTTATCATTTGTGAGCATCGAGTCCTTCTTCTACATTCTTCATTTGTCTCGCTTTCGAATTTGGTCTTGTCGATAATAATCTTTAGTCATGATTTTGGTCAATCTTATCCTGTTGCATCAATGTGCGTGCTCATTTGGCATATTTTGACATCGTCAATCCTAATTGATGATAGAATTAGGGTTTTGTCCTCTTGTCAATCTTGTCATCTTGCGATCGATTCATCATCGATCCTTGTCCTCTTGTCAATCTTCTCATTTTGCGATCGATTTGTCATCGATCCTTGTCCTCTTGTCAATCTCATCAATTTTGCAATTGATTTATCATCGATCGTTGTCCTTTTCAATCGTGTCAATTTGGATCAATTAGTCATTGTTCCTCGTCAATTGGCGCCTATCAATTTGGTCTCTTTATCAATCTTGGTCAGTTTGTCAACCAATCTCAATCGTTTGTCAGCATCGGTCCTCTGTCAATCAAAATCATGATCAAATCGACCCTACATCAATTATCTTTTGTCAAGACCTAATTGTCGTCCTTGCATTTCTAATTCATCTTTAAGGTTTTATGATTTATTAATTTAATCTTGTTTGTCATTTTCCCTCTAGGTTAAATAATTTATTTATTTATCCTAAGTCTTCTTGTCACAATTAAATATTTATTTAATTGGCTAATTAATTCCTTCTCTTTTTGTGAATTAATTAATGAATGAAAAATTATTAATTAATTTACCTAATTTTCATCAATTTCTAATTTCCTAATTTCCAATTCATCTAATTTTCTATTTTCTCCTATTTTTCTAATATTTCCCCTAATTTCATGGGAATGACATTTCAATCTTGTCATAATTTGTCATAATTTGTCAATCAATCAATTTTGCATAGCAACCTTGTCGATTTTGTCATAATTTGTCAATCAATCAATCTTGCATAGAAAGTGTCAATTTTGTCATAATTTGTCATATTTGTCATTTTTTATTTGAAATTTCCTTTCAAATCTCTTCATGCTAATCTTGTCATCTCTCCAATTTGTCTATAAATTGGATGAATTTCTTCAATCAAAGGATCCGATCAATCAATCACGCTTCTAGTATCCTTACACTGTCATCTCGTCTTGTCAATCTTGCTTTCATGCTATACCTTTGCATTTGTAGGTGAGATCCACAAACAAAGCAATTTGAAGGAGAAAGAAAGACAATGGAGAATTCTGGAGAAGACATTCACGTTTGCGATGGTTTGCATTTGGTTTAAATGTCTTATTTTCAGTATCTCTATTGAATGTTTTTAGGATTTGTCATTGCAATCTAGTTTTTGTGATTGAGCTAGTTTAATGTTTATATTGCTTTGATGATTTCCAAATTCCTATCTACACTTTCTTTTGGCAAAGTAATCAATTTTTTTGCGACAAGTGTCTTTAGTGCTGACCCAAGGGGTTCACCAATGTTTGTATATTGCCTTCGAAAAAAAATTTTGATAGTTGCTTTTTGGTTATAGTTGATTTGCTGAGCCATTGTTGAATGATTGGATAGATTAAAAATCAGTTGTTTTAGTTTCACACTGTTTTTATCCACTATTCCATTATTGATGACATTATGATTTTTATTCCAAAACTTTGGCTTATCATTGTTGTTGTTGTTAGTGTTGTTAGGAGGGTGAACTCCTTCTTTTGTATATTTTCAACTCACCCTTCTTTATCATGGCTTCCTCCATTCTGATTACATTATCAATCATCTTTCTAAAACTTTGATGTCCTTGCATTTTTAGATGATAACTCATTTGATCATTTAGGTTGGTGATGAATATGTCCATTTTTCACTCTCGCACTGTATGAGGATATCGTGAAGCTAACCGTCTCCATCTCTATAAAAATGTCATGAAAGCTTCTCCACTCTTTTGTTTGGCATTATATAGGTCTAGCATTGTTACTTCATGTTGTATGTTGTAAGAGTATTGTGAAACAAACTTATCCACCAATTTTAAGAATGATCTGATTCCAGGTGGAAGTTTGGAGAACTGTTCCATAACTAGTCTAGTTAAGCTTTTCAGAATAATCTCATCAAGTAGGAATCCTCATGTGCAAACTCCATACTCATTGTGCAAAATTCTCGTATATGATCTTGAGGGTCAGTGCTTCCATCATATTTTTTGTATCTAGGAGTTTCACAAGCTATAGGAAATGGTATCATATTTAGATTTATGTCGAATGGATAAGGACAGGTTTCTTGAAGTGAGTATCTTCTAACATTTCCTCTTTGCATATCTTGAATTTGTGTTTGCAGTGTTTGTATTTATTGTGTGAGAGTTGTGATAGGATTATCAATAGGATTTGTTCTTGCATAACCATGATTTTGTATTCTAGGAGGATATTGATCTCTTCTTGTATCATTTCTACCCCTTCTTGTATCCTCATTGGATTGAACGTTATTTAGAATTTCTACCTCATCCCTTTTGGGAATGTAAGTTTCCTCATTGGTTCTGGTGTTACTAGGAATTGATGTGTCATTAATTTTGAAACCAAAAATATCCTCATATTGTTCTTTATTATAGGGGGGGTCACTTCTCTTTTGTGTCAATTTGTTCACATCAAAATCTTGGGGGAGTGTAGCACCAGATTTTGCTAACATGATTATTTTTCTTTTTGTCCGTCCAATATTTTCTGTATAAATTTATCTAATTGGGGATTTTTTTTGATGTCTCTGACATGTTGTTCTGTTATTTCCTCTTCAACTTGTATTTCATCTTCGTGTTCCATGGTTGTATGATCTTCAGTTATTTCCAATCTTTCAATTTTTTGTCTCTGAGCCCTAGTTAAAATGGGCATACATGTGTGTTAGATATTGTGTTGGGACTTGATTTTCCAAAATTTGTTTTGATAAGTGATCAATTGTCAATGTAAATTTGATAGAGTGATATGACACAAAAAGATGATTCAAGTGTTTAAAAGTTTGCAATATTTTTGATCTTCGGTTTTGGAGTGCAATGATGATGATTTTGATAAAAACCAAGTCCAATAGGAAGGATATATCCTACAATGTGGGACAAGGTTATCTTGACCAAACATTGTAGTTTTGTGATAGAGGATGATGGATCCTGATGAGAAACTATGTTTTGAGTGATCAGTTTATCAAAGAGGGTGATAATGCACTTTGAGATGTTAGATCTTGAACTTGTTGAAGGTGAATACTTGAAACTCTTGAGGTGTCTATTTTTAGAGTCTGATTTGACAGATGATAACTTGACCAAGAAAAACAAGGAGACAATCTAAATACAGAATGATAGATGATAGGTGTTTATGCTCACTGTAAACTGACCAAGAAAATATGATAAATTTGAAAAGGATATGCAAGAAGACAGTTCTGGACAGATGGAGACATAAATTTGTACGACAAATTATACAGCCTCGAATGATAATTTAGGCAGGCTCATACAAAAAACCAAAAATCTCGCACAACAAAAGACATAAACTCATATGAGCTTTCTCACAAAACCAGATGATAAAAGATGACACAAAACTCTTTGCTAAGATGACTCGTACGACAATTCTCACTAGGCCAGATGATGAAAGATGACATAAATTTTTTTGCTAAACTGGCTCGTACGACAATTCTCACTGGATTGGATGATAAACTAGATGCCTCGTATGACAAACTAACAAACTCGTACAACAGAGGATAAAACAGAGATAAAAACTTTGTTTGGACAAATTTTTGATTAATGAAGTTTGATGTTTTGCTTCTATTTTCCAATTTTTTAGATGCTTGATTTTCTGTTTTAGGGACAAAGACACAACAAACATGTGTTATGTTAAGTTACCTCAAGCATAGTACACTACCTAAGGAATTTGGCTGAGAGAGAAAACATTTGCTTGCAAACTTAGGTACACACCCAATAGCTAATCAAAATATGGTTTTTGAGTCTCACGTAATGGATTCTCAACGCCATATTATCCAACTCCAAAAGCTAATGGGGGCATGATATGGCAAGTGTCTTGGTAGAGTTATTATCTCTCTTGCACAAATATTATCCCCCTTTCAGAGGTGAATCGGGTAGCTTCTAATTTTAATCAGAACTAGTAAGGGATTCGTTCAATGCGTCGGGGTATAAACTCAGTTAAGAGGTCTCCCAGCCTTGAAAACCAAGGTTTGATATACCCAAAGGTATGGAGAAGAGATATTCCCGAGCATTATCGTTCACTTGATTTTCATCAAATCACATTTATTTTATAGTGGGGTGGAGTACTTGGTGTTAGCCGTTCCCACTTGGTTTGTTCTCCTCTCACTGGCCTTAATGGTTTTGGCCTTATAGGCTCCTCGGGAGGGTAGGCCCACTAAAGATATGCACTATTGAAAGCAAAGGAGGAGCATGGATTTCTAATCACCTTAGAAAAGTGAGAGCATACTCTCCTATCATCAAAACACATAATACATGTTTTTTCATTCCCTTTAGTAAAAAATAAGTGTGCCTAGAAAATTTAAAGAAGACATAAAGTTTGGTTGAGTACTCCTAGGCAACATGCAAAATAGATATGTTAGTACTCATGATGTTTGATGAAATGAAGCTTTGACAAGCGTAATCTTCGACAATCATCCTACAAAAACTAGTTAGGTTATCGAAAAGATCACAAACAGACCAGGGTTAGCATTAGTAATAATTAAATTCAAGCATGAAAACCCTAAAATGCAATTTATTTTGAAAACATAGAAACATAATTTCGTACGACAATTCTCACCTAATCGTACAATAATTCTCACCTTCTCATACGAGATAGAAAGGGAACTCGTATGAAATTCTGAATCAGACCCAACTAGAAACTTGCTAGATTGGAAATTTGATGATGCTAAGAGGCCAAAAATGAGATTTTCGGCCCCAAGGTAGGCACCAAAATGTCATGCCTGTGAAGTGTGATACCTGCAGCTCCAACACAAACACTCAATAGATCATTACAAGCATGGTTAGCAAATAAGAATCAAATAAAAGATGAACCATGACAAAGCGACCTATCACCTCCTAAGAGATATGAGTATGGATTTGCTCTCAGAGATTCTGGATAAGCAATCCCAGTGACTTGACTACACCTAGATGGGGGATTTGAAACAACAATGATATGCAAAGATGAGACTGATTATGCTATATTGATCCAAGAGACTAATTAATCTAATGATATGCATGATTAAGTTATGATGATGATGCAATTAAGTTAGAAAAGAGATTGATTAAGCTACATGATTCATCAATTATGCTAGAAAATGACCAAATTTAGCTAAATCTAAGATGCAATTGCCTATAACAAAAATGCTCAAATGATATGATGCCTAAATTGATAATGAGATGGGATCCTTTATGCTCCAAAATGGGGGATATTTATAGGATTTCCAAGGTCAGGGGTGAGGTGGCATGAATCAACGGTCAAGATTGAGTCTAAATATATGAAGGGTGAAATTGGAGGAGGTTGGAGAAGAGGTTGGAGGAAGGGACACCTATCATCTCTGTGGTGACAATTTTCAAGGATCCTTGCTCATAAAAGGGAAAGTGTCCAAGAGAGGAGGAGACATGTGGCCAAAGTGCCATGTGTCTTAAGAAGAGAATATCCACACCATAGGAGGTCAGGATAAGGAGGTTAGAATGTGCAAGATAGGATAGGGTTAGTTAAACCCAAGGTTAGGTGGAAGGGGTTAGGTTAGAGGGATGGTTAGGTTAGGTGGTTAGAAGTTAGGAGGCATGTGGGTAATTTGAATTTTAAAAATTCAAATAATAGGAAAAGACTAATTAATTTTCAACAACTCATAAATTTATTTGTTTTAATTAATTAGGGGATTAGAAGAATTGATTGAAATGGGGGGAATATTAATTAATTTGAATTAATTAATCAAAGGGGACTATGGAATGAACTTAATGAATAAATCCTTAAATTTAATAAAAAGTAGATGAAAGGGAGAACTTAATCAAATTGCCTAATGAATTCAATTAAATTAGGAAGGGGGATTAATTAGATAATTGCTTATTTAATTAATTATCTTCAGACCATTTTTAGGTTTATACAACACACATGATATGCGTGGGGGATATGTTATCTTACCCACCTATATCATGAGCTCCATCAGGTGGTCTACGATGATGCGACCAGTCTAGCTTGCAGGTGCATTCTTGTGTAGATTTGGGTATGTGAGCACATAGCAGTGACCCGTCCACTTGGAGAGAGGTTTATACCAGTAGGGGCACCTTTTGTGATGATGTATAACCAGGTTGCTTCCCAGCCAATGCTTAGGAAGTTAGAGTATTAGAGGTGGGATTTGGATGACATGGATTCAATAGTGTAGAGGCCATATCCACTGTGTGAGCCTTGGCTTGAGGATGCTTTTGAGGTGCCATATTTATTTTGGGTCGCACCCCTTATGTGGTAGAGCAGTTTATTCTAGCTCAGGTTTACCGACAGTTTGGTCGCATGTAGCCTATGTTGTAGGGGATGACTATGTACGCTAGGGTACACAAGGAGATGACAGATTAGGGGCCTACATTGGAATTTCTATAGCTAAGGATGAGTTCTACTCCTTGCCATTTTGTGTATTGAGCATGTTGGAGGATGTAGCTAATGCTGGGATGACAACGGAGTATACAAAGTATTTTCTTACACACAGGTTCTGATGGATGACAGGGCCAGGAGAGTCGATTCCTGCACTAGATGACCTGAGTGTTGGTTGCGTAAAAAAGACAAGAGTTAACCTTTGTCCCATTCAAATCCAAAATGTCTTCAGTGATATGTTGCCTGATCACGTCGTAAGACAAATTGGTATAGTAGAAGCTTCCACTCCCAAACAATAGACAAAGAAAACATCACATTCCTTCCTTGATTCTCTAGTCATAAGACATCCTTGAGTCGCTTAGGAGATATGATAAGAAAAAACATTAACAACCATACGTAAGCATGCATTCTATCTAAAAAGTATTCTTCTAAAAATAAAACATCTTGAAAATAGATCCTTTTGTCCAATTCAAGTCAGTTCAATTCCTTGATGTCTAGCTTCATGTATCGTTGTTGTGGATAATGTTGGTTGTTCTCATACTTGTGTTGGCATTTGGCATAACTAATATAGATGAGGTGATGCAATTGAAGTTGGATGATTGCACCGGTAAAGGATAGAAGACTATTTTTGATGAAGAGATTGATATTCTATGAATAGATGACATGATCAATTATTTGTGTTGTCATTGCTGGCAAGTGATGTCAAATGATATTCCTAATATTTTTTTTGGTCATCTAAGTGATTTGGTTTACTAGAAGATAGGGTTTACCGACAAAGAGCTAAAGTCTGTGAAAGAGGACTTTAATCGGTAAAGCATAATTGTATTGATTGGATCGATTGATGACGATGATTGGTGATTTGTGGTTTGGATGGTGAACTTGTATCATGGAAAGATGTATATGACTAGAACCAAAACATCTAGAGATTACCAAAAGGCATGTTTCAAATTTCTGATGAAGTCTTGCTAAGGTTTTAGTAGGATTTAAAGACTAGTGAAAAATCATCAAACCGATAATTATTTCTATTATGACGGTGATCAATGGTGAGTCTACATGAAGTTGGTAACATGACACAACCCACGTGAAAGATTTAACTATTGTTTTGGCATGATTCAATGAATATTTTCTTGGGAATTAGCAAAATTCTTAGTAGTATTATGAGGGTACAGATCAAATTTTTGTGATGAGTTATGATCAACCAACAGTTGATATTGCATTGTAATTTGTTATAATAATATGTATAATGATCTATGATGATCTCTTATGATCTAATTGTAAATTTATGATGTAAATAGGTTTTCTGGGCGACCTAGTTGGGATGGCTATTTAGGTTGACACAGTTGATGTTTATTGTGTCGGTGGTCTTAGAGAATGTGTTAAAATGTCCAAGTGAAGTCTGAGATCTACCTAAGAGTTGCAGAGTGTTGAGTATAGCTAGATTTGATCAAGCAAGTAGAGAAGTGCAAGTAACAGATCATTCTTTCACTGTTGTTCCATAACAGTTGCAGCATGTTAAATCCCTTGACCGGGTAGGTCCTGATAGGCCTTAAATATTTAAGTCCCCTAACAAGGAAGCTCTCAAAAGAGTGTTAAATCCTCTCATGAGATTCATCCTAACAAATCATCAAGCTCCTAACTGGGCTACAAGGCAAATCCCCTAACCAAGTGACTCCTAACAGGGTCTGCTCCTAATAGGACTAAGCTCCTAGCAGGGTGTACTTTGAAAGATTACAAATATTTGTGGGTGCCAACTCCCACCATGGTTTTTCCCTATTTGGGTTTCCACATCAAAAACTTATGGTGTTCATGTGTGGAATCTTTTTCATGTGATGTTCTTGTTTATATTTCATTTCATGCATTATTTATGAGACACTGGTTATGATGTTTTATCAGAAGTTTATCAGAGGTTACCGATACTGATAAGAATTTGTTTGAGGAAGTATTTGATTTTATTGATAAGGTTAATGAGTTGGTAAATGATCAAGTTTATATGATTGCTTTGGTGGTGAAAGTATTGGTAAATGATTTGATTAATGTGTTAAGGAAATCTGATAAAGAGGTTATTAGATCTTATTGCAGAAGTTGAGACATTTGTTAAATGGTTTCAGATCTGAGATAAGTTTGTTTTGGGGTTTGAAGTTTTAATTGTCCTTAATACTAATTCACCCCCTCTCTCGGTATTAACCGGATCCTAATAGGATTCACAATTGGTATCAGAGCAATGGTCCTCTGTGTGCAGAAATCCTATCTGCTTGAGAAAAAGATTCTGAGGAATTCAAGATGATGAAGAAAGAGGGTCCCAAGTTCAACAAGGATAACTCCAAGATTTAGAAAGACAGAATGAAGATCTACATCAAAGGTCTTGGTGCATAATATTGGAAGCAAGTTGAAACAACATATGTTGCTCCTACTACTACTCCCTTGACATCGGATGAACTCAGAGAGAAGCAAGATAACATGCAAGACCTAGAAGCTATTATAAGTACTTTATCTGTGTAGACACCCAAAAATGGTCAATGCTTGCGAAGTCATACTTTAACATTTGCGCATTGCCTCATTTTAGGTTTTTGCATCGCATTAACATTTCTCCTATGTCACGCACTTGGTCTTTATCATTTGCGAACATCGAGTCATTCCTCTACATTCTTCAATCATCTCATCCTTGAATTTGGTCTTGTCGACAACATAATCTAGTCATGATTTTGATCGATTTTATCTTATTGCATCAATGTGCGTGCTAATTTCGCATCAACTTGGACATCATCAATCCTAATTAGGGTTTTGTCCTCTTATCAATCCTGTCAATCTTGCGATCGTTGTCCTTCTGTCAATCTTATCAATTTTATCATCAATCTTGTCATTTTGGACATCGTCAATCCTAATTAGGGTTTTGTCCTGTTTTCAATCTTATCATTTGGCGATCGGTTTATCAATCTTGTCGATTTATCATCAATCCTTCAATCTTGTCATTTTGCGATCGATTTGTCATCGATCGTGGTCATGTCTAATCTTGTCATCTTGCAATCTATTTTGTCATCGATTCTTGTCCTTTTGTCAATTTTGTCATTTTTCAACCGATTTGTCATCGATCGTTATCTGTCTCAATTATGTCAATTTGGATCAATTTGTCATTGTTCCTCGTCAATTGGCGCATCTATCAATCAAATCATTTTGTTGCATTGGTCATTTATCAAATCAAATCATGATCAAGTCAATTATAGACCTAATTTTCATCCTCGCATTTCTAATTCGTCTTCTAGGGTTTCATGATTCAATCATTTAACCTAATTTGTCATTTCTTCCTTTAGGATTAAATAAATTACTTATTTATCCTAAGTTTCCTTATTACAATTAAATCTTCATTTAATTGTCTAATTATTCCTCTTTGTGAATTGATTAATAAATGAAAAATTATTAATTAATTCACTAAATCCTAATTTCTAATTTCTTTCAATTTCTAATTTCCTATTTTCATTATTTTCTAATTTCCTAATTTCTTAATTCTTAAATTCAATTTTCTCCTATTTCTTTCCTAAATTTATGGCAATGACATAGAAATTTGTCATAAAATGTCATAAATTGTCATAAAATTCTTGACATAGAAATGTGTCATAGAATTTGTCATGAATTTGTCATAAAATTCTTGACATAGAAATGTGTCATAGAATTTGTCATGAAAATGTCATAAAATGTCATAAATTCTTGACATAGAAATTTGTCATGAATTGTCATAAGCCTTGCATAGCAATTTGTCATAGATATGCTATTATTGATTTGAATTTCTATTCAAATCTCTTTCATACTAATTTGCTCATTTATCCAATTCTTCTATAAATTGGATGTTTTCTTCAATCAAATCCTGGATGAATCTCGAATTTTTACCGAATCTTCGTTTCTAGTACTCTTGAGCCTTTTTGCTTTCAAATTGTGTGAGCACTTGTAGGTGAGATCCACAAAACTATTGAAGAGGAAAGAACAACAATGGAGCCGCATGGAAGAAGCATATGGTTTGCATAATTTTACTTTTGAATGCTTTGTTTCCATACCTCTATTGAATGTGCTTTGGAATTAGGTTCATTTGCATTGAGTATTCTTATGATTATGTTATCATGTTTTGTGTTTTTGATCTACTTATGTTTTGATGAATCCTAATTTCTACGCTACAATCTGATTTAGAATATATTGATGTTCAAGGATTGGAAACTACAGGTGAGGTTTGGGAAAATTTAAAGACAATCTATTAAGGAGATTAGTATGTTCAAAGAGATAAAGAAGAAGATGACAATGAAGAAATTGTGTTTGTAGCTATGAAGGAGGAATTGTCTGATAAAAAGGCACTAGTATCTCATATGGAGAATAGTGATGAATGGATTATAGATGTGCCTACTCACACCACATGACCGGAGACAAAAGTAAGTTCATAACCCTTAATGAATTTGATGGAGGTGTTGTTAGATTTGGAAACAACTCTCCTTACATGGTGAAAGGTAATGGTTCTATCTCTCTAAATGGGAAGAGTAATGTTGATGATGTATTTTGGGTTGATGGTCTTAAGCATAATCTTTTAAGTGTTGGTCACCTCAATGATAAAGGTTATTTGCTTGAATTTGAGAGTGGAGTCTGTAGAATTATTGGAGGTAATGGTGAATTGATTTCTACCGGGAAGCAAACTAGAGGTAACTTATTCTATTTGAATAGTAATATTAATAATTGTTTGGTTGCAAGAATGGAAGACATTTGGTTATGACATAAAATATGTTGTCATGTTAATTTTGATAACTTGGTTAAGATAAGAAAGTCAAGTGTTGTAAGAGGATTACCCCAACTTATCAAACCAGATAGTGTGATATGCAAAGATTGTCAAATCGGTAAGATGACCTCTATTTCTTTCAAGAGAAAGAATGGTATTTCTGAGAATGTTTTAGATTTGGTACATACTAATCTTTATGGCCCTATGAGAACAAGAGTTATTATGGTGATGGGTATTTCATGATCTTCACCAATGACTACTCTAAAATGATGTGGGTAACATTTTTGAGAGAGAAATCAGAAGCATTTAATAAATTTAAATCATTTAAAGCTCTATTTGAGAAGGAAACTAGTAAGAACTTGAAGTGTTTAAGATTATACCAAGGAGGTGAATTCACATCTAATGAATTTGTTAAGAATTGTGATGAACAAGGTATAAAGAGACAAATGTCTACTCTGAGGACACCACAACAGAATGGCATAGCAAAAAGGATGAACATAACAATAGTTGAAGCTACAAGAACCATGTTATTATAGGGTAATGTATCCAAAGTGTTTTGGACAGAAGTGGTCAGTACTGTTGTATACACTTTAAACCGAGTATTTGTAAAACGAGGTAACAATAAGACACCCTATGAGCTATGGTATGGAAAAACTGCTTATGTAAGTTATTTTAAAATCTTTGGAAGTCAATGTTGTATTAAGAGAGATAACTACATAAGAAGTTTGATGCAAAATCTGATGAAGGAATTTTTCTTGGTTAATCTTCTGTACTAGGCATATAAATATTGCAATAAGAGAACAAAGAAAATTGTTGAAAGTGCTAATGTAAAAGTTGATGATTTATCTGATAAGTCTGAAGGTACAAGCAAATCTGAATCTAAAAAGGATTATAATAAGGAAAAGTTTGTGATCATTGAACCGGAAGCAAAGAATAATGAAGAACCGGCAAATGCATAACTAGGTGCTCAATCGGTAAGCGATGATAGTGAGGAAGAAGATGAAGAAGATACAGAACCAATACAAGCAATACCTAGATATGTCAAATTGAATCATTCACAAGAACTAACAATTGGTGATAAGAATGTAGGTGTGCAAACCAGGAGAAAGATCAGAGAGAACTCATGTTTGATATCTACAATAGAACCTAAGGCAGTAAATGAGGCACTAAAGGATGATGATTGGGTTAAGGAAATGAATGAGTAATTAGTTCAAATTGAGAAGAATCAAACATGGTCACTTGTTCCTAGACCAAAGGATAATAATGTAATTGGAACAAAATGGGTCTTCAGGAATAAATTGGATGAAGAAGGAAGGATTGTAAGAAACAAGGCAAGGTTAGTTTGCAAAGTGTATGCTCAAGAGGAAGGTGAGGATTATGGTAAAACATTTTAACCTGTTGCTAGATTAGAAGGTGTAAGAATGCTACTGGCATTTATTGCATATAAAGGATTCAAAGTTTACAAATGAATGCCAAGTCAGCCTTTCGGAATGGGATTCTAGAAGAAGAAGTATACATTGAACAACCAGATGGATTTTCCTTGACTGATGATAAAGACATGGTGTGTAAATTGCACAAATCTTTGTATGGTCTTAAGCAGGCACCGAGAGTATGGTATGAGAGATTACATGCACATTTGATCAAGATTGGATTCCAACATACCAGTGAGGACAATAACATTTATTTGAAGACTGATGGAGACAAGATGTTGATAGTAGAAGTGTTTGTTGATAGACATAATTTTTGGTGGCAATGATGATATGTGTATGGAATTTATATTATCAAAAAGGAATTTGAAATGTCTCTAATCAGTGAAATTAAATTCTTTATTGGCTTACAGGCTCAACAACTGGATGGTGGTATGTATATTTGTCACACCAAGTATATCAAAGAGGTGTTGAAGACTTTCGGTATGGAAGACTGCAAACTAGTAGGAACACCGATGGTGACTGGTTGCAAGTTGTCAAAGAAAGATGATTCACCTGATGTTAGTGAAAAAGAGTACAAATCTATGATTGGAAAGATACACTATGTTATCCATAGTAGACCAGACTTTGCTCATGTTGTAGGATTAGTGGACAGATTTCAAAAAGAGCCTAAAGAGAGTCACATGGTGGCTGTGAAAAGAATTTTTTGGTACCTCAAAGGAATAGTAGACTATGGTTTATGGTATCCCTATAAAGGTGATTTTACTTTGGATGTCTTTATCGATGTTGATTGGGCAGGTAATGTGGATGACTAGAAAAGCACAACCAGCAGAGATTTTCTACTTGGAGGAAGATTAGTGGCATGGACGAGCAAGAAACAAACTTGTGTTTCTCAATCTACAGTTGAAGATGAGTATGTAGTTGCATCCATGGATTGCACACAAGCAATATGGATGAGAAATATGCTAGAAGGATTCAAGATAGATATGTTAGAACTGGTGACTATCTATTGTGATAATACAAGTGCAATCAACATTTCTAAGAATCCTGTACTTCATGCTAGAACCAAGGACATTTAATTGAAGTATCACTTCCTAAGGGAAAGAATTCAAGTAAAGGAGGTGAAGATGGAATATGTGAAGAGTAAAGATCAGTTAGATGATATCTTTACTAAGCCCTTACCAAAGGCTACCTTTGACTTTCTTAGAGGTAAACTAGGGGTTAGACCCCTACGCCGGAAGAACTAAAATGATGGAGATCCATCAATCCTGTGGATTTTATGTTTATTTTTCACTAAGGATTGATAAAGGTACAAGCTACTCCTTTGGGGAGAGAGTTTGTTGTAAAGTTCTGATTTAACTCTTATAATTTTATGATTTGAGTAGCAGAGATGATGGAAGAGGCAGCAACAGAATTGAAGACAAGTGATGCATCTTTGGCATTGTTATCAAAGGGGGAGAAGAAATGAATAGAAATCAGATATGAACGATATGGGAGAAGTTTAAGATCAGATTGAGTGAAGCATTGGTTAAGGAGCAGATGACAAAAGGAGGAGAATTGACAGATGATGTGATATCGGCAAGTGAGTTGTAGATAATGATGTTACTGTGATTGTATATCTGATTAGTGTTTCCATCAATGCCAAAGGGGGAGATTGTTGGCATTTGGCATAATTGATACAGATGAGGTGATGTAGTTGAAGTTGGATGATTGCACCGGTAAAGGATAAAAGTCTATTTATGATGAAGAGATTGAGATTCTATGAATATATAACATGATCAGTTGTTTGTGTTGTCATTGCTCGCAAATGATGTCAAATGATGTTCCTGATGTATTTTTTTTGTCATGTAAGTGATTTGGTTTACCGGAAGACAGGGTTTACTGACAAAGAGCTAAAGTTTATGAAATAGGACTTTAACTGGTAAAGAAGAGTTGTTTGATTGGATAGATCAATCGGTGATGATTAGTGATTTGCATTTCGGATGGTGAACTTGTATCATGGAAAGATGCATATGATTGGAATCAAAACTTGTGGAGATTACCGGAAGGCGTATTTCAAATTTCTAATGAAGTCTTGCTAAGATTTTAGTAGGGTTTAAAGACTGGTGAAGAAATAATCAAACCAATAATAATTTCTATTATGACGGTAATCGATGGTGAGTCTACATGAAGTTGGTAACATGACACAACCCGTATGAAAGATTTAATTGTTGTTTTGGTGCGATTTAAGGAAGATTTTCTTGGGAATTAGTGAAATGCTTAGTAGAGTGTTTTGAGGATATAGATCGGATTTCCGTGATGAGTTATGATCAACCAATGGTTGATATTGCATTTTAATTTGTTGTAATGATTTGTATAATGATCTATGATGATCTCTTGTGATCTAATTGTAAATTTATGATGTAATTATGTTTTGTGGCCGACCTAGTTGAGATGGCTATTTAGGTTGACACAGTTGATGTTTGTCGGTGGTCTTAGAGAATGTGTTAAGTTGTCCAAGTGAAGTGTGAGATCTACCTGAGAGTTGCAGAGTGTTGAGTATAATTGGATCTGATCAAGAAAGAAGAGAAGTGCAAGTAACAAATTGTTCTTTCACTATTGTTTCCTAACAGTTGTAGCAGGTTAAATCCCTTGATCGGGTAGGTCCTAACAGGACTTAAACATTAAAGTCCCCTAACAAGGCAACTCTCAAAAGAGTGTTAAATCTTGTCATAAGATTGATCCTAACAAATCATCAATCTCCTAACCAGGCTTCAAGGTGAATCCCCTAACCGAGTGACTCCTAACAGGGTCTGCTCCTAACCGGGCGTATTGTAAGCTCCTAACAGGGCATACTTCGAAAGAGTACAAATATTTGTGGGTGCCAACTCCCACCGTGGTTTTTCACTATTTGGGTTTCCACATCAAAAAATTATGGTGTTTATGTGTGGAATGTTTTTCATGTGATGTTCTTGTTTATATTTCATTTCATGCATTATTTTTGAGACATCGGTTATGATGTTTTATCAAAAGTTTATTAGAGGTTACTGGTACTGATAAGAAGTTGTTTGAGAAAGTATTTGATCTTATTGATAAGGTTAATGAGTTGTTAAATGATCAAGTTTATAAGATTGCTTTGGTGGTGAAAGTATTGGTAAATAATTTGATTAATGTGTTAAGAAAATATTATAAAAAGGTTATTAGATCTGATTACAAAAGTTGAGACATTTGTTAAATGGTTTCAGATCTGAAATAAGTTTGTTTTTGGGTTTAAAGTTTCAATTGGTCTTAATATCGATTCACCCTCCCCTCTTAGTATTAACTAGATCCTCATAGGATTAACAACTAATTGTCTTGCTATGTGTTTGGTCTAATGTTGAAAACCCTCAAGGCAAAATGCCCTCAGCGAGCTCAGGATTTTTCCTATTGCTGTTGATACTACTTCAATATGGATATGTATACTGAGCACCAAGCCATGGTAGGATATGAGTTAGATAATGATTATGCGAAGTATGTCCAGGATAACACTACGTGTATAAGTTTTTTGTGGTGGCTATGGGCTCAGATACAAATATTGATAGATAGAGGAGCTTCTCTCTCACAAGTGGCACCTATTGCTCGGTCTTCACCATTTATTTTTATTGTACTTTTTTTATTTTTTTTATTTTTTTGTCTTTTTCTTTATTTTTTAATTTTTTTGTGTCAGAGAGCACCTGTTTGCTAGGTTTTCACCCTAGTTATGATTTTTGATACTTTTTTGATTTTTTTTTTTCTTTTGCTTTATTTTTTTGATCCATGCATTGGATGACTCAAGTGTAGAAATTATTCAGATGGATGTCGTTGGTTGGTTCGTCGAGCACGTCCCCTGCTAAAGTTAATAACTGATATGCTTCTAATCCATAAGTTGATATGATAACAAAGGGTTCGAACCAGTTGGGTTCAAATTTCCCTTTCTTTTCTCGATTTACTAATTTCAGAGATTTTCCTTTAGGACTAGGTCACCGATTTTGAAGGCCCTTGGGATGACCTTCTGGTTGTACCTTCTGCACATTCTTTGTTGATATACCTTAAGATGATCAAAGGTAGGTTGGTGACATTCATCTAGCAGTTCTAGCTCTTGTAGCCTATTGACTCGATACTCCTCATCTGGAATGAAGATTTTCAAGGATACCCAGAGTGACGAAATCTCTACCTCAATAGGTAGGATAGCTTCTGATCCATACACCAATGAGTATGGTGTAACTCTTGTAGGTGTGTGGATACTTTTTTAGTAGGTCCAAAGTGCGGGATTAAGCTTGACATGCCAATCTTTACCGGCATCATTCACTATCTTTTTGAGGATTTTCAAGATTGTCTTGTTTGAGGCCTCTGCTTGGCCATTCCCTTATAGATGATGATGATGATGAACTTGTGTCCATTTGATGAGAAATAATGAATCTTTCCTACTAGGTCGAGTCCCCATTGACAGAAAGGCCATGATGTGGTGAATGGTTGCAACTCCTGCGCTAGTGCATGTATGAGGTTACCATGAATTTTACACAGGACATTTCCGAGAAAACTGATAAGACTCTTTCTCCATTGTCGGCCAGTAATAGCCCATCCTCAAAATTTTCTTAGCAAGAGTAGGACCACTTCAATGCATACCACAAATACCTTCATGAAGCTCATGCAAGGCGGAGTCAGATTCGTTATGATCAAGGCATGAAAGTAGAGTACCATCAAGACCTCGGCGATAAAGTGTGTCAATGGTTAAGGTGTAGAGGGCTGCTTGTCGGATAAAGCTTCTTTTTTTGTTACAAGATAGGTCTGATGGGAGGGTATTGTCTTTGAGATAGTCATAGATATTCCCGTATAAAGGGGAATCAAAATTGGTTAGGGCACATATGACTTGGGATGTTGAATTGTCATAGACAGGGGAAAACAATTGCTCCACCAGAAATTCATGATGATTTTGTTTATTTAGAATTTGTAGAAGCAAGGTGATAGTGGTCATTGCATCAGCAACTCTGTTGTCTAGTCTTGGAATCTTCTCAAAGGTGATGTGTACAAAGTACTTTTTGAAATCATCCACCATGCGTTTGTAGGCCATGAGCTTATCATCTTTTGTCTAATAGTCATCATTGATCTGATTGATAACTAATTGAGAGTCTTCATAGACTTTCAATTATGTGACTCTTCATTCCATGACTACTTTGATACCTATCACTAGAGCTTCGTACTTAGAAATGTTATTGGTGCATGGGAAAATAAACCTGTATGATCTCAGAATTGTGTGTCCTTCTAGAGTGACGAATAGGGTGTTGACACCTAATCCATGTTGTGTATAGGATCCATTAAAGTATAGGGTTCATTGCTTGGGTATGATAGTGAGCACATCCATATCTTCAAATTCCACCTATAGTGGGTGTTGGTCTAAGAGTGGTGCTTATGCCAGTTGATCTGCAATCTCTTGTCCTTTGATGGCCCACTTTTTCATGTACTAAATGTCAAACTCGCTTAGGATCATGACCCATTTATCTAACCTCCTTGTGAGAATGGCTTTGCTAAGTAGATATTTTAGTGGGCCGATCTTTGCCACTAGCTTGATAGTATGAGCTAACATATAGTGCCACAACTTTTGGGAAGCGAACACTATTGCTAATCAGGCTTTTTCAATGAATGTATAGTTGAGTTCATAGCCATTAATCATCATGTTGATGTAGTAGATAGCCCTTTCTTTTCCTGTTGTATCTTCTTGTGCTAGCAGTGCCCCTAGTGACACTTTGGTTGCTGATATATAGAGGATGAGTGGTTTGTCTGCTATTGGTGGTACTATAACAGGTGGATTCATGAGATATTGCTTCAATTGATGGAATGATTCTGCACAATTGTCCTCCCATCTGAAAGGTACATTTTTATGAAGTAGATGGTTGAATGGGAGACACTTGTCGGCTAATTGAGCAATGAATCATTTGATGGATTGTAGCCTGCCTTGAAGAGATCATACTTGGCTAATGTTTTTAGGAGGTGGCATTTCCATGATAGCTTGAACCTTTGTTGGATCCACCTTGGTGCCCTTTTCTAATACAATGTATCTCAAAAGTTTTCTGGATGTGACCCCGAAAATATACTTTTTAGGATTCAATCTAACATTGAATTGTTCTAATCTTTGAAAGATTCTATCTAGGATGTCTAGGTGTTTTACTCTTGTGAATGATTTACCTAGTAATTCATCCACATAATTCTCCATAAAAGTATGCATCATGTCATAGAAGATAGTTGTCATCACTCTCTGATAGGTTGCACCAGCATTTATCAAGCCAAAAGGCATGGCATTCCAGCAGTATGTACCTTAGGGACATGTGAATGCATTTTTATCCTGATCTTCTAGAGCTATCTTGATTTGGTTGTAGTCGAAAAAGCGATCCATGAGGGATAGCATTGTGTGGTCTGTCGTAAGATCAACAATGGTGTCGATGCTTGGTAAAGGAAAGTCATCCTTCAAACAAGCCTTGTTGAGAGCCCTGAAGTTTGTACAAATCCTAATGATTTTATCTGGTTTAGAGATTGGCACAATGTTAGAAATTCATTCTGCATAATCAATGGGTCAGATGTATCCTACATCAAGTAACTTATTTAGCTCTTCTTTGATTGATATGGTGATATGTAGGTTCATCTTCCTTAATTTTTGTTTGACAGGTTTAGCTCAAGGAGAGATTAACAAGTGATGCATGATGAGATTTGGATCTATCCTTGGCATGTCTACATAAGACCAAGAAAAGTTGATTTGCTTCTCCTTGAAGAATTTGACAAAGTCTAGTTTTTCTTTTTCTGTGAGTGATTCTACCAGATGTACGGTTCGTGTTGCTGCTTCAATGCTAATATTTATCGATTGAGTTGGCTCAATCAAAATTGGTGACCTCTCCTAGTAATGTTCAGGAAGAGTGTCAACTCTCCTATTCTTAGGTGCCTCAAAGAGGTTTTCACTATTAGATGCGTCATTGATTTTTATTTGTTTACGATCTAATACTGCCATTAGATGGTTTTTGCCACTAGATCAAGTGTTCATTTTGTTTATTTTATGACTAAGAGACTTGGCACTCCCTTGATTGCAGATATCGTTATGTGATTTGCTAGTGGAGCATGTTTTTGGGTTAACATAATAGAGGTTTTGAACAATGGCCTCATCACTTTGGAATATTGGTATATTGTGGTGCTCAGGCTCTTCCTAGTCTATAAGGTCACGATATATGAGAGATAGGGAGTCGTTTGGCGGGTCAAGGTCTGTCATTGTTTGGGTCATGATAGAGATATTGTCATAGTTGTCCGTAGCATGGGTGAGGTCTATGATAGTCTCAAGGTTTTTTGATGGTACTCTTATAGATATTGCCTCTTTCTTATTGACGCTACTTGTTTTCACTAGCCTTGGGGCGAGCCCAAGGGCCTATTGTTATGCCTTTGTTTATGTTGTGGTCCAAATTCAAATGATCTAGATATCAAGCCTTGTCCCTCATAAGGTATGGGTGTATACGTGTGGGTTGTATCCACCTCCATATTGACAGTAATATCAGAACAAGTGTCTCACTCATACTCATTAGAATCTATTTCAAAATCGTTGTCCCAGGTCACTCCACTGAACCTGACAGGTATGTTATAGGGTGAGAAAAGGTCACTGATAATTGATACCAGTTTGGTAGCGTGTTCTGATTTAGGGTTTGTACTTGTTTGTACTCTTTGGATTTGCTCATACAAAGTTTCCCTTCTTTGAGTATCAATTTCTTCAGGTTGTGGTTCAGACTTAGTTTGACCAAGTTCTTGTACATGATGTACTTTCTTATAAGAAGCCTCCTCCATTTGGATTGCGAGTTCTTCTTGTCATTTCTCATTTTCTTCATGCTCTTGTTCTTTTCTTCTTTTTACAGCTACTTGATGTAGTGCTTCTTGCCATGAGTCTTCATTATGTGTTATCTTTTCTCTCCATCGAGGTTTTTGATGGTGATCTCACTTTTGTACAGATGGAACATGTTGGCCATACCCAAGTCTTGTTTTGTCTTTTGCAAGTTGTGAATGGAGTTGTCTGGGTTCTATGATGCCCTCTTGATGCTTGCCAATAGGTCCTTTTCCTTTGTATCCCATGTGTTACATGATTCTGAACCCATTTCCATATTGTTATGTGGGAATGACTACTTCGAGGGCAGCAACTCTTACTTCTTTCGCATCCTTGTATAGCCAGCTAAGGATGTCCTTGTCTTCTGATTCTTTCACCAGTGTGCCGATTTGGATAAATTAACCATCAAACTTCTTGATGCGTTGTGTTTCCTGATGTCTTGATGTGGAAGTTTGTCCATGAGACCTTGGTGAAGTTGGCAAGTTAGATAGACATAGGGGTTCAAAAGAGTATTCCCCCATACCTTGGTCTTTTAACTTCATCTTTTTCTCAAAATTTATGGACAATGACTTGAGTTTTTCTTGATTGGTAGATGATGAGGAAGCTTGGGCCTCCCTGTTGTGTAGAACTAAGATATCTTGAGTTTCCCCCATAGAATTGCAATATTGAAAGGGGTTAGTTTCTGCTAATATTGAAATCTCTTGTCTGCTGTAGGGGAACTTGAGACATTGATGGTATGTGGAAGGTACCTCTTGCATTTCATGGATCCAAGGATGACCCAAGAGTATGTTGTATGTCAATTCTATGTCAAAGACTTGGCACAATGTGTATCTTTGCACTAGTCCTACCTGAATGGGTAGTACCACTGTGCCTTTGGATGACCTTTCTTCATCAAATATGCATGGATAAGCTTTAAGGTACGTATATTGAGACCAACTCCTCCATCTATTAGCATTATTTTCACTCGATGTTTGTAGACTAGGAGTTCTATATGGAGCGGGGTATTGTGCGGATGACTCAAAGAGATGTCATCATGTTCTCAGAAGGATACGTTATGTGGCAATGTCATATGAGCCACCATGTCTTGGAACCAATTGATATCTAGATCATTTGGAACAGTTGTTTTACAAGAGCTTGCTCCAAGATATCCTTATGTTTTGGTGAAATTTTGAGCAATTCTAGTATTGATATCTGAGCGGGTGTCATTTGCAATTGATCGACCAAGTTATAATGAGTCTTGGGGATAGTTGTTTCTTTAGATGTTCTCCCCTTCAAGATATATTTTTTAGCCCTTGTTGTCACATTTAATGATGCAAATTCTTGTTTATCTTTGATCTTTATGACATTTACTTGATTGTCATATGTTGATATGTGATTTATGGTGTTTTTGTATACATGATTGATGCGGGCTCCTTTGTTGTTGTTTGACGTTGATGCTCCTCCCTTGTCATAATTAGGAAGAGGATTTTTGAAAGCCTCATGATCACCATTGGTTTTATGTCCATCGACTGTTATGTCTCCCTTGTTTACCATATCTTGAACTAGGTTTTTCAACCTCATGCAATCATTTGTTCCATGCCCCTTGTTTTGATGATGATCTTTATGACATTTACTTGATTGTCATATGTTGATATGTGATTTATGGTGTTTTTGTATACATGATTGATGCGGGCTCCTTTGTTGTTGTTTGACATTGATGCTCCTCCCTTGTCATAATTAGGAAGAGGATTTTTGAAAGCCTCATGATCACCATTGGTTTTATGTCCATCGACTATTATGTCTCCCTTGTTTACCATATCTTGAACTAGGTTTTTCAACCTCATGCAATCATTTGTTCCATGCCCCTTGTTTTGATAATAATCACAATATTATGAGTCATTCCACCATGGTGGTTTGACTTGGGGTTCAAAGTTTCTTATGACAGGCAATGTGATGATCTTGTTTGCTAAGAATTCTCAAAATGTAGATTCCAAGGTTTATCCCAATGGTGTATATGTTATTTCATGTGGGGGAGGTGGACTATTAGCATTGCCCCTTGGTTATTGTTGTTCCCCTTATTGTTGTTATTGTTGGCTTAGTAGCTGTTGTTTCCTTGGTTGTTTTTGTTGTTGTTGTTGTTGTTGTTGTTGTTATTGTTTGACATTGATGCTCCTTGGTTGGTAGTGCGTTGATAATTATTAGTGCCTTGATTGGAACTTCTTTGATAATTATTGGATGGTGTGTTACCTGATAAAGTTAACACTAGTTATTTAGACTTTACATTGTTGGCATCAACGACCCCATCATTAACAACATTTTTGTTTCTAGTCAAAAAATTGGACTTGTCTGAGTTTTTATTATTATATTGATTGCTATAGGTATTATTACTTGACGAACTAACACCTTCCTTGGAGAACTTCAAGGTCCCTTTCTTGATGGAGGCTTCATCTACTTGGATGTCATTTTTGATCAACTTTGCAAAAGTAGGTAGATATTGTAGTTTGAGTTGATAACTCATTTAACTATTTAAATTTTCTATGAAGATCTCCATCTTTTCCTTTTTAGGTACATTGTGTGGTACCTTGAGACCATATGTCTCCATCGTTGTAAGAACACCATGAATGTTTCATTGTTCTTCTGCTTTGTGTTGCATATTTCAAGCACAGTGATCTCATGTTGGATATTGTAGGAGTATTGTGTAATGAATTTATTCACCAGCTCATCGAATGATCTGATGGAAGGTGTGATTTTGATAACCACTCCATTATTTTCCCTCCCAAATTTATTGGGAACAGCCTCATCATGTATGTATTGTTATCAGCAAACTCTAATCTCATAGTACATAATTCCCTGACGCGATCACGGGGATCACTCTTACCATTGTCTTTATCATTTTTTCGTATATTTGAATTTGGTGGGAAAGGTATCATGTTTAACCTCCTATCAAAAGGGTAAGAACAAATATCCTCCAAAGGATACCTCATTGTAGACCGTTGTTGTATATCTCGCATTTTTCATTGGAGTGCATGGAGTTGTTGTTTAATAAGAGCTAGGGGAACATTTCCTTCATTGGACCTTTGATGATGGGCATCCCCTTGTTCACTAACATTGTCATAATTATGGGTATCATCTCAGTTGTGGGTGTTGTCTTGATCATGCATGTCCTCTCCTCTCAAATTTTCTTGATTCTGTCTATTGTCTGTATAGGTCCTTTCCCTTGTTTGTGAGATTATTTCATCAGTATTCCTTAAATTTCCTATGTCAAAATCTTTAGGAATCCTGAATCCTTTACTAATTAACATGAGGAGATATTTTTTGTTTAGGCACCTAAAAGCCTTTCCATGAGTTTTTGGAAAGCAACATTCTCTTGACATTGTTGGACAAACTCCTCGGTGATCTCTTCTTCTTCGATGTTTGTATTAAAAGGATTTGACTTGTACTTGATTCTAGTTGTGGGTCCTTTCCCTTATTTTTCTGAGATTGAGTGACAAAGGGCATCAATAGATTTTTATAGTAGTGAATTTATCCTCTTCTAATGGGGTTCTTGGTAGATTTGGTGGCTCAGGTTGAGCTTCATTGTAATTGATCTACAAAATTTTGGAAATAAGGTGGGATTAATCCTTCCTCCATTGTTATGGCATTGATTGAATGCTGATTTTTTAATGTAAGCCCTACTCCTCAAAGGTTCCTTGTCAAATCCATTAGTTTTTCCTTGGAGATACAACCACATATAACGCAAAAAAACATGATGTGATTTAAATATTTGACGGCTGATGTAGATAAATTTACTCCTTTTGGTAAGGGCCCTAGGACTAGGTTGTCTCTTCTTCAACTTAGTCTTTTGATGAAGACTTCTTATTCTCAAAGTACAGGGAGTGGTCATACGAAATGATCAATGTTGATGTTGATGGTTGATATGCATACTTTGTTTCAAACACTCAAGCTTACTTGTCAAGTAGAGGTTTAGTTTGATTCGCTCCCATGACAAAGTGTGTCAAATGGTGAATCAAGTTTCACAATGTAGAAACTTAATTTTCCAACTTGAGAACCTAACATCGTATTGTTTGGATAAGATTTATTGGATGATGGAACCTTTAATCACTCTATTTGATACTCAATCTCGTTGAATGAAATCTTCTCTTTTAAGATAACTGAAGATTCAATACCCCTTCCCAAGGTGCTAGTTGGATTTGGAAATTCTCTTCTCTCTAAGGTTTCTCTTTGCTCTTTACTTTTGAAACTGACTGTTGTATTGGTTTATTTTTAACTTGCAATATGTTTCAATGTTCATGACAAGAAGACATGGCACACACGGAAACAATGGCTATCCCTATGCTAAACATTGAGTCTATGTTCTTGTGAGGATGTTTTCAAATCCCCAATGTTATAACTGGTTTGATTTAAAATAAAAGACACATCAGATAGACATTTTATTCAAGGGTCATCAACAATATCATAGCCCACTAGTCTCGATACTCCGTCAACTCAAACAACCTTGTCACCCCTAGAGGGTGCCCATTTTTTTGCCTTTTTCCATAAATTAACCCAGAGTGAATTGCTTCACAATTGGGTAGTTATCTTGGGAGATATATGGTGAGTAATCTTGGGGGCAGATTCTTCTCCACCCTTGCACTATGATATTGCCAATGTTTGGCAACTAACTCGGCTCCAAGTTTCTACTTCTATGGTTCATAATAAGGATTTTTTTCAAAGATATCCTTTAAAGTTGTGCAAGCATGATTGAGGCCTATAGCCCAACAAACTATCAAACAAGATGTAGTCACACAAGCATGATTGAGACCTCAAGGACCTACAAAGTGCTCGATATAAGATAACTCAAAAGAGAAAACTCAAATATGCTCCGTCACCCAAGATTTTCGTCTCAAAAGGTGATTTGATTATAGTGAGTTAGATTACTTGGCTTTAGTCTTACTCACCTGGGACTTACCCTTCTCACTAGCCCCCTCAAGGCTTCGGGAAGGCAAGCCCTCTAAAGGATGTAAAATGTTTGAAGTAAAAAAAAGTGTAAAAGTGTGGGTTTGTCTTTTGATCACCCAATTAAGGGGATAACATATGCCTACCACTTTTGAGACACAAAATCCAAGCTTTCTTTTTATCCTTCCAAAGCAATGATTTATCATTTATTCAACAAGCATGGTGTTTTATTTAATCCTTCATAGCAATTGATTTTTTAACTAGGAAATGGAAATCTTGGTCAACGAAATAAAAAACACATTTTGATTGAAAGTAACTTGATTTGTGAGAATGGACAAGTTGATTGTTCTTTTTAACTTGCAAAAATAAGATTGATTGTGCTTTTTACCTTTGCAAGAAAATGAAAGTTTGTTGTTCTTTTTAGAATTCAAAATTTGAGGCTTGAATCCCAACTTTGCAAGAAAGTAAATATTTGATTTGTTGTTCTTTTTACCTTGCAAATGTGATTCTTTTTAGAGCCCAAAAACAAGTGAGGTACTTTTTAGAACACCAAATTGAAAAATGAAGTTTTTTTTACCCAAAAGGAAATATGAGTTCTTTTTAACCAATTTTGAGAAAGCTACAAAAGAAATCACTATATCTTAAATTAACTCCTCCAAATCTGCAAGAAACTATTAGAAACCTACAAAGAAAGAAGTTAGTGAAAATCCAAAACCTTAGGTGGGCTTCCACAAGCCGAATTTCAAATATTGGTTACAAATTTTTGTCTCTTCCTTATATGCGCAAAAACAAAGATCATATGTGCTAAAAGAACAGTCGTATGCGCAAAAATATCAGTCAAATGCGATATAAGAAAAGTTAAATGCCCAAGAAGATATGTTATATGCACTATAAGAAAAGTTAAATGTGCTAGAAGATTTGTCATATGCGTGATAATATCCATCAATGCGCTATAAGATCTATCAAATGCGTGATAACAGAGGTTATATGTGCTAATCTGTGTTTGGAAAATTGTAGGTGTGAATCCTGCGGAAAAAAAATAGAAATTTTGAAATTTCAGGGGTCGAGCCCCACAATGGGCGCCAAAAATGTGTGCTGGAAATGTGGGATCAACCTGTACTGCAAGGGAAACAACTCAAACACACACATGAAACATTAAATTATAGGTTATAAATAAACAAAACAAGTTAGTGAATCTAAACTCCTTAAAACCATTTCATGCTCCTCTATCTCTAAAGATACTCAAGATTCAAGGTGACCCTCACTTGGAAGAGCACTTGATCTCTTGGATGACAACCTAGATAATGAGATTTAAATGATGCTAGGATCAAAATGGATGCAACTAAGATCCTAGTGAATTCTAAGATGATTGATGAGAGCTAGGATGCAAGATGCAAGACTAAATGCTCAAGATGATGAAGATAATGAAACTAGATTGATTACAAATTAAAGATTAAATGATACTAGATGAGTTAATTAAGCTATGAAAAGATATGCATTTAAAATAGATGATGTCCTAAAACATTATGCAAATTCTAAATGCTATAATGCTTGAAGATGACTTGAATGAACTCCTTAACCTACAAAATGATTATAATTTAGATGTGCAAGATATTGGATCAATTGAATAAGGGATGGGCTCTATTTATAGGAAAAATAGAGAAATTGATGGTTGAGATTGAGCAATCTCAACAAGGGATTCAATCCAATCCCAAGTTGACAAATGTCACCTTGAGAGGGCTTGAGAGGTGATGTAAGAAGAATTAAATGCCTGAGGAGACATGATGGTAACCTTAGGAGGTAAGGTTAGGGTTGGGTTAGTGGATAACCAATGGATAAAGCCTTTACCCGAGGGGTAAACTCTTGTGCAAGAGTTAATACGATAACTAGGGTCAAAGCCATGAATGCTTGATGAGCCCCTTGGGTTAAGTTAGAGAGAAAGTCTCTAACCATGAGGGGAGGTTGAATTAACCATTAATAGTTAATAGGACTTTGGGGGAAAAATTTGTAAGAGTCCTTCCAAATTTGGGGAACTCAACAAGTTAACTTGTTGAAGAAATGAAGCCTTTAATGCATTTAGAAGACTTTCTTCCAAATTTGAGAAGTGACCTCCTCAAATTTAGGGAAAGGGCATGATTAGGAGATTGGACATGATTAGGATGGGATTAGTAGATTTTTAGAAGGATAATTAGGAGGCAAGTGGGAGATGTAGGATTTTACAAGTGGGTGAGGAAAAATAGGATTTAATTAAAATAAAATTGATTTATTTCAATTGTTGGTTGCAACTTGCATTTGATAGATTTAAATAAATATTGATTTATTTAAATGTGAATTTTGAATTTTTGCAAGTGGGGGGATTTATAAATAAATTTTGATTTATTTATTTGCAAAGGGGGTTTTAACTAAATGTGGATTTAATTAAAAGGAGAAAGGGGATAAATGGAAATTTTTAATTAAATGTTAATTTAATTAAAATGGCTAGAGGGGGGGCAGGGGGGTTATTTAATTAAATGCAAATTTAATTAAATGGCTTAGATAGAAGAAGGGAAATATTAATCAAATCTTTAATTTGATTAATAGGCTAATTAGAAGAATAGGGATATTAATTAAATCTTAATTTAATTAATTAGAAGAATTAGGGATACTTAAATGAATAAAATTCACTTAATTTGTTGTGCAACTTTTAGGTGTCTACATTAGTTATTTTGTTGTGCAGGTTATCAAGGAGCTCCAATTGTTCACCCTTAAGCATCTAGGCCATCCTAATTGCATCATAGTTTAGATTATATCATGTTTTAGATTATCATTTAGCTTAATTTCATATCAATTCCATAGCATTCTCATATCTCATCTTCATCTTAGCTTAATTAAATCACTTAATCTTTCAATTTGGAAATACACCTCTATCTTTCATATCATCTATCATAGTTCTTCATTCATATCATATCAATAGTTTTTCATCTAATCACTAGGATCTTAGTTGCATCCATTTTGATCCTATATCATTCTTCATCTCTCATTCTTTAGGTTGACATCTAAAAGATCAAGGCTCTTCCAATCTAAGAGCCACCTTGAATCTTGAAGATCCTTGGAGATAGAGGACCATGAGACGGTTTTGAGTAATTTGATTTGATGAACATGTTTTCTTCATTAGGATTTCTTGATATAATGTTTCAAGGGTGCATTTGATATTTTCTTGTTGACTTGCAGGCCACCAATAAATCAAGTGCATAGGAATAACATCTCCCAATGCCTAATGAAAGTTCCAGTTAAGCACATTTGTCTGCTTTGCAACACTCTTTGTTCAACACTTCTCACCAGAAGATGAATTTGTTTATTCACATATACATCACTCTATGATAATGTAGACACAAAACCCAACAACCATCAACCTCCAAATTACATGAATATAATACCCATTTATACAAGTCATCAACCTTGACTACAAGGTCGGCTCAAACCTCAAGACCTAATTATAAAATTACATCATATAATAAATAAATAAACCACCACACCAATACAATGCCAATACAACATAGCATGGACCCAAATCAAATCCTCGAACACGCAACACCACTAGAAATCTCACCAAAATCATTTACAACATGCTACACCACCGAAAACGTTGCATAACATGAAGAACATCACCAGACCCATAAGATCCACAATAATGCACACATTGATCAATGCGGGCCAGCAAAAAAAATAGGACATGATTATGAAACAACAAGAATCATGTTAAAATCATCTGCAATAGTTGCACCAACATCACTTAATCAAATCTTCATCGATCAACATGCTGATACTCAAGAACACTCAAACAACAGCAACTGGGACTAGAAAGATAACTTGTAGAGCACCAAATCATGAACCATCTGAATTGAAGATACAAATGAATATCCCAAACCCTCTCCCAAATCTACAACTCAAGATGTAGACATTCCAGAGCACGAGAGATCAAATACCACAACACTGCAACACTGAACACAGAAAAACCAATCCTCATACCCGAATCCATAACTCGATCAAATCACCACATAGCATCATGAAACCAACACTGAAACAAGTATCTCTAGTTGATTCAACATATCAAATAGATAAACCAACCAGATCAACTCTTTGCAATCACCAAAACACCAAAACACGGGAATATGTTGCATCAATGACAAAAACATATCCTAGCAGCAACAATATCAAACAAGACAGTGAGTCTTTCCTGGGTGGTAGCCCTTTTTTTTTAGCAGTGAGCTCTAGGAAGTGTGCTTGAATGCATTTGCATTCCCCATTGTAATATTTGTAATAATTAGAACAAAGTATCATCATATTGTGGGTAGGTTCCCACTGTGATTTTTCCCTTGAGTTTTACACATCAAAAATCTTGGTGTTATGTGTGTTCTTGATGTGTTACTGATTTATGCTTTCATTCTTAATTATCGAATCTGAGAACAAGTTTAAATTGTGTGAGTTTTTGAGACAATCAAGTCACCCCCCACCCCACCCCCCCTCTCAGTTGTTTGCCTAAAATCGGAGCTATTTCATCATAGTCACAAGACATATTTGTACCAATCAAGGAGGAAGAGAAGGACATTTGTATCTAACAAGTTGAAGGTAAAAATTCTTTGATTGAAGATATCAATCAATTTTTTTATTAGCATGCATTTCATACTAAAATTATGTTGATAAATATGGAAAGCATAATTTACTAGATGTGATGTTGTGAAAATTAGGAACTAGGGTTTCACCGAGTAAATCCACTAAATAACCTAATTAACACAACTACATTGAAAGAGGGTTTCAAATCCAAATAGATCTAGCCTCAATCCAAATGAGAAAAGGGTTGAGATTCTAATTGGATTCACTAGTTATTATTGGTTACCCTCTTTCTTAGTTGAATTTGGAATGTAATTATGAAATTAAGGTAAAAGTATGAATAATTAAAGTAAATCGTCACAAATAGACTACTACAGATATACCACAGAGCCAAAAACTAAGATCTGGGCAAAAGAAGATGTTTAGAACTTGTTCCCAAAAGTTCAACCTAATTTTTCAGGACTAGGTGCACAGATCTGCCTTGATCCTTCGAATTTTTCACTATCAAAAGCTAAACATGTTCGTCACTATCGACTCTAACACAAATTTTTAGTACAACTCTTGCACCTGTTTCCTACACATAGAAAGAGAGGGAAATATGTTGGGAATACCTGGGTTTGCCTTAGGTCAAACCCTGGTTTTGGAATTAACCATGAAATTAAATTGATAAATGTAATGAAAGACCATAATAAACTACTTTCCTTTTTTAGTAAAAGGTTGAAATGCTTAAAACAATAAAGTATACCTTGATGAAGTTTTGTTTGACCTTCCTACAAAGGTTTTACAGTTTCATACAGATTGCCTTCATAAAACATTGACCATGGATGCCATCTTTAATACTTGAACTTGACTTCCCTTTTGCTCCAATGCTTGATGAATGATTGATTGCTTTCTCACTTAAATTAAATTTCATCAAAATGTAATTGAGATCATAGATGTTGTTAGCTTTCAAATGAGAGGGGTATACCACATTTTATACTTGACTGCTCGGAAACAAATTAAATTTTTGAAGTAGGTCAACACGGGATCTAGTTTCCCTCTCATTTGAGATCACCATTGTAGGGCCCAATAATGGGTCTTGGTTAGGAGGACCAAGGCACCCAAAGACTTGTTCCTGAAAAATCAGGACTCAACATAAGAGGGAAGGAGAGAAAATAATAATAATGCATGATTGATATAGGGTGCGAGTAAAATCAACACAGTAATCAAGCATTGGAAGTTGAAATGCCAAAGTGAGGCCTAGTTGAGAACAAAATTGTAAGTGAGTACAATTTATTACACTACATTTAGCCTCCACTTTAGTGGGAGTATGAGACTAAGCATACTCATAGTAGAGTATAAAGTAGCTTTGAAAAAATTCCACCAAGATATCAAAGAGACAAGACACACTAAGCCCCAAGGGACTTTAGGATCTTACTACTCTAATATCAAGATAAAAGGGACAACATAATAAATCAAAAGGGAGAGCACTTGATTGTACTATCTTAGAAAGATTTGCTTACCGTGAGTCATGAAAAAGAATAATACCAAATTACAAAGCAAAGGGCTTAGTTTGCAAAGCAACTTGAGTACCAAAAATATGGCATGTTGAATAAAAAAAGTGTAACATTGAGCGAAGTGTATGCCCCCATGTTAAAGTGATTGCAAAAACCTTACCAGGATCAATTTCTTTAAGGTGGAATTCATCCAAAAGACAAGCACATGACCATAATGAGATACGCCAAGAAAGGACAAATCAAAGGATAATGGTCACAAAAAATATAGGAGAAAGCACATAAGGGATCCACTAATTGTGGGGTTAGTATGCTCTTATGATAAATGATATATATCAAGAGTATTTGTATTGAATTGACCTCGTCCCCAAAAGGTAGTGGAATTGCAAACACAATGGAAGAAGAGAACAAGTATCTTTTTGAGTCAACATGGAATAGACCAAAAAGAGATCTCAATGCTTTGCATCATCCTCAAGTACAAACAACAAAAGGCACAACATATAAAAGAAAGGATATACAAATAGAAGAATGTCACAACAGATTCAACCTCTTTATTACCTTTTACCAACAAAAAGGGTCATCCAAAGAGAACCTAACATGGCACAAAAACATATCAAGCAACACATCGTGATGGAACCACACTACGAATAAGAAAACACATAAAAGAGAATCTATTACACGAATGAAGTTAGTCAAGCAAATCATCCACCTCTTAATCTTGTTGAACATCATTTAGGGATAGTGGACAAGATGTAAGGGGAGCCACTTTGAGCACAACAGATGGAGCTACTGCAAATTCTGAACAAGTACCATGCTTTGATGATAAGTCACTTTTTTTGTTAATAGGAGCTAGGGTTAATGCTTTTGAAAAATGTGAAGATAAATCATGATTAACATAAATAAGATCATACATATCATTAGAATCATTAAAATCATTAGAATCAACATTGTTAGCATGAATTACATGATAATCCATATCATTATCTAGATTAATAAATATAGGATCTTTAATACAAAAATAACTCGAACCATCATTTTTCTTAAGCATTTTTTATCTTGGTGATTTGAGTTGAACTTTCTCCCTAGGGTTAGGAAAAGGTTGGACAAATGGGATCAAAACAACATTGGGTGTCTTCAGGGAAGAAATGGTTTGGGAAGAAATCTCATGAGCCCTAGAACAACATCTTTTTCAGCGTTCTCTCACACAACAATTCCTTTTAGTTTTAGTCGAGAGTTACGAAGGTGTAGTATTATTGGACATAGGCTTCTTTTCTTCCCTTAAAGAAGGAATGAGAGAAACACCACTTGGTTGAGATGTAGAATATGCCAGGAAATTTACTTTGTAAGATGTGGTAGGTAGAATTGGGGCATATATAGGAGGAATAGAAGGAGTAGGAAGAATACCAGATCCACTATGAGGAGGAGGAATATCCATAGGTATAGGGTCTCTAGGCCTACTAAAGGACATGATCATCTCATTTTTCCACTTTTGGTAAGATAACAAAAGGATGTCACTATGAGGCTTAAGAGGTTCAAGTTTTTTAGGCCAAAAATAATCAATAGTTATATTTCCACACTTTACCATGTGTTGGTAAAGGCTACGATTAATTGTTATAATAGTGTCATTATATGGGAATTTTAAACTATGATTAATGGTTATAATAGTGTCATTCTAAAGAAGTTTCAAATATTTATGAATTATAGAATAGATATATTTCATGGAAGAGAGCCAAGGATGTCCAAAATTCACATGAAATTGATCTGATGTAGGATAATAGCAAAAGTCATGTCTAAGAACTTAGTACCAACCTCGACGAGAAGAGTAATAGAACCAATAGTAGGGTAAGAGAAACCATCATACACCCTGACCACAACATAATTTTACTATATTCTACTTGATGCAACTGTAAGGTATGAAGATATTCTTCATTATTCACATTCACCATATAGATTGGATCAATGAGCACCCCTCATGAGAGTTTGTCTTTGATGTTGGTAGTTATATATAATAGGTCATCAGGTGCAAAAATAGCCTTACTAGGATCAAAAGTAATGCATGTCTTTAGGAGGTATAGGTTTGTGAACAAGATTGACAACATTGTTAGATTCCATACCAAAGTCACTAGGAGAAAAAAACAAGAGACTCGGCCTGAACAAAATTGGTAAAGTGCGAAAGCAAGAATTGGTGAATATGTGGAGATTTTGATTAGGAGGAGCTATGAATTTGTTTCCTTTGTCATTCACATCAAGTATGAATGTAGTATTATTATCAAGGAAGTCTTGAATCTTGTTCCTTAGCGTGTAACATTTTTTCGTATCATGGCTAGGTCGACGACGATATTGACACAAGGCTTTGGGATCATTGTAGGGTGGGAATGGCTTAGAAGTGTACTTTATGGGAGTAAGTTTCAAAACATTAGTGTTTATCAAACCTGACATTATACTATAAAAAAACTCAAAAAGAGGATTTAATTCTTTTCTAAAGTATTTAGATAAAGGGGCTACACCTAATGTCATGGCTGCCACTTGAGTGTTGATGTTGTCATTTATCTTGATGTAACCTTTGTTGGGTTTAAACTTCACAAACAAGTTTTGAGAAACCTCATTCTTATCAATTGTAGCCATTTAAGAGGATGATTCAAATCGACTCACTTGAAGTTAATAATTATGAAGCACTACACACAATTACGTGAAGGAAGTAAACTCAAAAAATAGAAGCTTATCTCTAATGTCTTTTTGTAAATTAGCAATAAGAATTATTTGAACACCATGAACAAACACTTGTTAATAATTTGAGAATGAAAATGTTTATATCTGCCAATAAAAGCAGTCACTTTTTCTTTAACTCCTTGTTTATAATGAATCAAATTAGTCAAAGTAATTTTAGGACTAATATTATTTTAAAATTTTTGAATGAAAACATTAGCCAATTGTTGAAAAGAATTAATAAAACAAGGAGACAAAGACCAATACCATTGCAAAGCATTATACCTAAAGGTTCTAGTAAACAATTTAGTCATAAGTCTTTGATCATGAGAAAAATCACTACACAAATTTTGAGATATCTTCACATGAGTCAAGGGGTCACCTTTTACCTTATAAAACTCCAATTGAGAGACTTCCAAATGTTTAGGGGGAATTTCATAGACAATGTTATCATATAGTGGGCTCACTACATCAAATGTGGGAACATTGAACTTGGATTGAGCAATAGAAGCCAATTGATGTTGTAGGGATGTAACAGTTTGGGCTAAGTTATTCATGGTTGCTTTGGTGAATGGATTAAAATTGGACATGTTGAATTGTGATGGAGGAGTAACATTTTTATATGTAGGTGGAGGTTGAGCATAAGGAGGTGGAACATTGTGGTATGTTGGTATCAGAGATGGTTGTGAAACAAATGGAAGGCTCATAGAAGGAGGCATGCAAGAATATTGATTAATAGGATTGCCCCATGACTAACCTGTGTAGGATTTATATTTTGTGTAATAGTCATGATAGAAGATGTAACTAGGCAAGGATGTAGGCATAGGAATAGAATGATTAACTTGACTAGTGGGTTGAGAGTAACTAAGGAATTTGACACAACTTTTGATTGGTACGATATTAGTGTCCATAATATGAGAAAGAGCACACAACAAATCAACACCAATTTTATCACTTTTTGCCATTCTTTTGACGCATCCATTGTTCAAGATTTTCAAATTCATTGTCAATATTCTCTAATTGGTCAATAGTAGCCATGGTTAGTGATTCATCCACATCATGAGAAGTATGAGGTGAATGGGGATAAATGATATCATTTGTTGGTTAGAGGAAACACCAACATTCTCATGGAAAAAGCGATCCAATTGAGGCTCCATATCCTTAATGTTTAAACCTTGGGAAGCCTTACATTTACAACTTTTTCTCACTGGAATATTGTATATAGGACTAATGGTAACAAAACTCATGCACCAAAAAGGGAAATTTGAATGCCAAAATTGAAAATTATGATTAAGCAATATAATTTGTTATAACAATGATTGATTAACCAAGAAATTAAACAATGTGAATTATGATTTTGAACAATAAATACCTTTACATCATAACATAACATGTCATAATAATCACATTTCAAAATATACCTGAAAAATTATGCAACCCAAAAGTTAATTTTAGAGTAATAAATCAAGGTTTTTTGTGAAACTAACCTCTAAATTTATGTAATTCAATTGAAAATAAAAACTGAGTACAAATTTTAATTTTAAAATGCATACAAAATTAGATCTGAAATAATAAATCAAAATTAATCATGAAAGATGTCGCGTTCACCAAAATGTAATGTTATGAAAATTAGGAATTAGGGTTTCGCCAAGTAAATCCTCTAAATAACCCAATTAACACAACTACATTGGAAGAGGATTGAACCCAAATAGACCTAGAGTCAATCCAAATAAGGAGAGGGTTGAGATTTTGATTAGATTCACTGGTTATTATTTGTTATCCTCTTTCTTAGTTGAATTTGGAATGCAATTATGAAATTAGGGTTAAATTATGAATAATTGAAGTAAACTGTTGCAAACAAACTACTACAGATATCCCATAGAGCCACAAACTAAGATCTAGGCAAAAAAAGATGTTTAGAACCTGCTCCCAGAAGTTCGGTTTGATTTTTTAGGACTACATAGCATAGATCCGCCTTGGTCCTCTGAATTTTTTGTCTTTGAAAGTTGACCCTATTCATCACTGTCGACTCTATCGAAGTTATTTAGTATAGATCCTACACCTATTTCTTGGACATAGAAGGAGAGGGAAAGATGTTGAGAATAGGGGTTTGCATTAGGTCAAACCTCAGTTTTGGAATTAACCATGAAATTGAATTGATAAATGTAATGAAAGACTGTAATAAAATACTTTCCTTTTGAGGGAAAGGTTGAAATTATTGAAACAATATTGTATACCTTGATTAGTTTTTATTTGACCTTCACACAAAGGTGTTAGGGTTTCATATAGAATGCCTTCATAAAACATTGATCATGGATGCTATCTTCAATACTTGAACTTGACTTTAGTTTTGCTCCAATGCTTGATGAATGACTAATTTCTCGCTCACTAGAATTGAATTTCATCAAAATGTATTTGAGATCACAAAATTTGTTAGCTTTGAAATGAGAAGGTAGACCTCCTTTTATAATTGATTTCCCGAAAACAAATTAAATTCTTGGATTAGGCCAACACATGATCCAGTTTCCTGCTCATTTGAGATGACTATTGTAGGTGTTAGGATTCCCACAGATACTGAGAGGGGGGGGGGTGAATCAATATCTAACTGGTTTGATGATTTTCTTAACTTAAAACATGTAGAACAAATTAATAATGTGTACCAGTAAACAAAAAGTAATGCAATAAACAGAGATAAAAACAACCACATGAAAAACACACCATAACACAGTAGTTTAATGAGGAAACCCGGTGTGGGAAAAACCTCGGTGGGATTTGTGACCTACAATATTCACTTACTGACCAATAAGAGAATATTACTACTACAAGAGGGGCCTGCACATGCAGGAAGGCCAAGTGCCTAGAGCTCACTGCTCAATTACAAAATGGGAACTCTCACTGACTTACAAAATGGGAAGTCTCACTGACTTACAAAATGGATTATATAAATCCAATGTCTTGTACTGCTTCAAAATAGAATCTACTATGCTAGATCCAATACCAGTTTATAGCTTTGCTTCTTACATAAACCCTTAACCTATAATTCGCATAATAGGTCTGCCTTATTTTGCCTAATTGCATTCCTCCATTTCTACATATTATTGTTACCATGTTCTACAATGAACTCTATTATATAAGAGTCATTTTACAACTTGCCAAGTCGGCTTACAATGATTTTACAATAATAAACAAAATAAATTATAAACAAAATTCTTGTTGGCTTTTGTGTCGGTATGCTTCCTTTCACTACCAGTGTCGGTGTTCTGTGTGCCGGTGTAGAATCTGATCTTGCTAGTGTCGGTGGATTGCCTTTCCGGTGTCATAGGATTGTAAGGTTGCCATAAATGACAAAACCTTCAATCACCTACAATGTCTCACTGGAGTGTGCATTTGCCAATAGTAGGGCCCAAACATGGCTCCTGATTAGGAGGACTAGGGTGCCCAAAGCCTTGATATTGAAAAATCAAGACTCAACATGAGGGGGAAGGAGAGAAAATTATGAGAATGCAAAATTAATAGGGGGTGTGAGAAAAATCAACACACTAATAAAAAATTGAAAGTCGGAACACCAATGTTAAGCCTAGGTGAGGATGAAATTGTAAGCGAGTATAACTTACGATGCTACACTAGAAAAGATGGAACATGGGGATGATCAGATTACCCTCTTTGAATTTATAGTAGAAGAGCTTATTGATAAAACTTACGAGGATGTTTTGGATGTCTTTGAATGTGAATCTCGGAATCAAAACAATGAAGGTGTTGAGTTTATATACCTCTCATGGGAAAGATGGATGAGTGCATTGTTTGTAGCATCAAAGTAACACAACAAAAGAATGGTGACATGCCTTAAAATATTACCAAAAGAGAGGATGGATTCTTAATTGGTAGCCCAAGGTATGAAAATATTTATGATCTATTTCCTTCTTTGTCACTACGCAATTATTATGGAGAGAACACAAAAGGGATGGATCATTTTTCAAAGGTTCAAAATTATTGGAACATAAGAATGTGGGATCTAGGTGAGAATATAAGGCAAGAAAAGATTCAAATTTTTGATAAGTTGAAAACCACATTGATAAAATCACTTCATGGCTCAAGACTATCAGATTCCAGTTGTATCAAAAAAGCACAGTGGTGTCTCCCCAAATTTGAGTTTAGAAAAAGAGAATGAATTCCTTGTTGACAACCCAAGGTATGAAAATAAATTTCAATTCTCAAAATTGTTGCTTTTCTTTATGCTAATACAAAAGTCTTGTTGCCAAAGGGAGCACACTAAAAGGGAGATTGGAGTAAGTGATACAATTTGCAAAATTGGAAATGAGGATTCACTATTACAAAATCAAGGTTATTCTTGCAAATAGAATCCAAGTGATGTTATAAGGATAAAAAAATGGAGGATTTTATATTGCCAATGAGATTCCCATTTTTTCATCTATATTGAAAGAATTTCTATATGTTATCTTGCACTTTAACTGTGTTGTGAAGGACCAATGTTTATAGCTCATAGATCATTTTTTTTAATCCAAGTCCCACAAATGAAGGTGAGATTATGAATGATTGCCATATGGAGATAGTCACTTCAGGGTGTTTGATCCTACAAGTTATTGAGGTAGTAAGTTTCTTGGTTCTGGAGAATGTGCATAACATTTTAGGGTATTGTAAACATTGCAATCTTCATTTTGACTTTCAGATACTTCCAAATCAACATAGGGCACTCTTCAAAAATTAATCACCAGTAGATAAAGGATTCCAATATTCCACGAAGTTGGAAATTAGCTTGCATAAAAAATTCACATGAGAAAATAATGCTACTAGTGCTCAAGGCATATAGGAAGACACAACACCAATAGGTATGAAAGGTAATGTAAGAGTTCAGATAAGTGTGAATGGATTCTATGTCATTGTGTGGGTAAATAAAGCTATACCATCAATATCATTTATGGTTTACTATTGTTATTCCCATTTAGTAGTGTTTCATGACTTAGTATGTTTGATTACAAGTATGACCACATGTGTACAAGCTAATTTGTATACATTCACAAGTGTTGCAATATATGATATAGTAGACATCTTAGTCATAAGGAGGAATATTTTCTATTTTGTGACTACTAATGAAGAATTCTTAGCCCTCATGCATGTAATCACTATTGGTACTTGGGTCAACAAGATGATTTCTTTATAGGTATTTCCTTATGTGATAGCACCAATCACCAATGTGATGCATAAAGAAGTAATTATGCAGATGGATGAAATACAAAGGAAACTCCCCATAAATAAGAAGGTAATTAACTCATATTTTGAAATTATTATTTCAAATTTCTCACCATCAGTAGCTAAAGAGAAGGGAGTTGCTTTGGTTACATTGTTGAGGAAATGTCTCATAGCAAGTGAGAAAATAAAATAGGAAGGGTTAAAAAGGGGAAAATTCAAGCATATTAGTAACTTTTCTAATATGGAAAAATTATATATTATAAATGTGCTTCCCACTATCATACTGGAGGCTTTTTTAGGTGACCAATATGAACTAATGCTTGGAATTAAAAAGTGCACAGACTTCCATCAAAATTAACTAGTTGTTTGCAAGTTCAATATTCAAATTTGGTTGGAGTATGTTTGCATATGTGCAAGAGTATGATGACATGATGATATTGTATGCTGTCATTGATGTCAATATGTTGGAGAGTGAACCGACAATATGCTGAAGAGTGAACTGGGTATTGTCATTGATGTCAATATGTTGTGAAGTGAACCAGTACATTGAAGTTAATTAAAGTTAAGCAACCGGCCAATAGAACCGGTATGGTGTTGCAAACCAGTATATGAGAAATAGGTGAAGTGGTATGTTTGCCCAAGTGAACAGGTATGTTGAAATGTGAACCGGTACATATAATGTGGTAGGACTACCGGTTGGTAGTCTTAGCTTCAGGGTTTTCGGTTGAAGTGTTCCAAGCCTGTGTGATTCAACCGATGACATCGTGTGATGAGTTAGCATTGTAATGAAGATCAGATCGTGTTTCCATGTCAGCCTTGTGCGCATGAAGGATCTTTCATGAAGGAGATTGATCCTATCTACCTCAGGAATGTGCAAAGTCCATGTAAACGGTGGAGAACGCGTGATGGATTATCGCCTCCATGAAGCGGTGAAGAATGAACGATGGAGAATGTGTTGAGATCCGTTCAAGACTGTTGTAATCAAATGTAGAGTGTTCAATGGTCAGGATTGAACCGATCAATTACTTAACCTAAATGTTTAGGGCTTAGGGTTCATGCTACCGACCTATCTGTTTCCTATAAGGTCAATGTTGTGCTTCATGCTAAGGTTGTTGGCAAATGTTGTGTGTGTATCTAAGTGTAGAGATACGTGATTCTTGCCAGACCAGATAAGAGGATTGATACCTGCATAGTGTGTGTACAAAAGGAAATAACTAAAGCGGATCTGCATTGGACTTGAGTGCTATCACCAGATCATTGTAATACCTGTTGATCTTTAACCACTTCAACAGTTGTAAAATCCCTTAACCAGGTAGCTTTAACCAACTTGTTGTAAATCCTTTAACAAGGTGACTCAAAGCCATTGAGTTCATAAAATCCTCTAACAAGGTAACCTCTAATAGGGTTTAACCCTTAACTAAGTATTCTAGCCATCCCTTAACCGGGTGATCCCTAATAGGATCGGTTCCTAACAGAACTTGTTGTAACAGTCTTTAATTGGACTAAGCTCCTAACAGAGTGGACTTCTAAAGAGTTCAAAAACAACTTGTGGGTATTCGTCCCCACCATGGTTTTTCCCAGTTTGGGTTTCCATGTGAAAAATATGTGTGTCATGTGTGATGTCTCTTTCATGCGATGCTTTGTTATTTTCTGTCAAGCGGTGAATCATGTTATGCTAGTAAATTATTGTATCTGTGATGATAGATTATCTGTTTATGCATAAGGGTAAAGTGGAAATGAGGAAGTAGGTTGTATGGAAAGCTAAGTGTTGTCGGTTTATGTCTTTCCTAGTAGCATTGTGTTTAACCGGTAGTAATCTAGTTCAGACCGGTGCTAGTGATTGCCAGTCAAGTTCACTGTTTGCAATCAAACCGGTTCAAGAAAAAATTTTGTGCTTGTACTGATTCACCCCCCCCCCCTCGCACTACCGGTTTGGTACTCACCATTCATCATTGAGTTATCAGAGTATTTGTTATTTTTAATATAATGTTATTTGTTAATTCTCATCTATACCATTTCTATTCTAAATCTAATCTTGAAGTTATTTTCACATTAAAGTAAATTTTGAGACAATTAGTATAGTTTCTAGCAAGGTGTATCTGAAAAGCACAGAGGCAAGGGAGGTAATTGTTTTAAATTGTGTAATTATTGTTATGAGGGATGCATTTATAGTTATAAAAAAATTGAGTGTAAAATTCAGATCTATAATATCATCAAATGTATCACAAGTTTTAGGAATGAGTTTCCCAAAAATAGTGCAATACAAGTTGAAGGTCCAAGGCACTATTTGGCTTATAAAGAGAAATTGTCTTGGAAATGCTTCAATGAGGAAACTAGCAAGCACTTCAATAATTTTCCTAATTAATTGGATAATGAAATAAACTTATTTTCTACTATCATTTTGAAAATAATATTGAGTGATCATAATGTGTTAGTCGAAGGACTTAGAAAATGCATAGACTACAAGGGACCGTGTTTTGCAAAATTAACATCCAAAGATTGGTATAGTATGGAATGTTGTTGTATGATGTTTTTTTTTGTCCATCAAAAGTATTATTGTTGTTCCAAAATAGATCCAAAAATTGTCTAACATCCTTCAAGCGAAAGCAAATTTTGGAGCAATTAACATTGTTTCCTAAAGGTGGTATCTCCACATTTCCAAAGCGAAAGAGGTAACTTTTTTCCAATTGTGCTTGCTATTATGGAGGATGCACTAAATTTTGTAATAGCCCTATAGGTGGCAAAATTAATTATCATTCTATTAGGAGAAGTTGCAAGATTTTTTGGTACAAGTTCCCCAAAGTTTATGTAGCTATACAATTTGAGAATTGAACTAGGAAAGATAAGTTTGTAGAGGAAGGAATTTTGGAGAATGACGGAATGGGAACTTGGTTATGCAGTAGAAGGGTCACAAATGGAGTCAAACAACATAGGTACACTTCTTAAGGAATTTTCAGGATGCGTCAAAGGAAGATACAACATCACATAGGTACAAGGTCACAATTTGATATGTAGTTGAATATGATAGATTATATTGGCATGAAAACATTAGAGAACCATTGTTGCAATTTCTTGTGCACAAGCAATTTTTAGAAGGGAGGACTTGAAATCCTTCTTTTTTTTAAAAATAAGCCACTTACCAAAAATAATAACTCCCTATTAGCCAAAAATAGTAAGTCGACTGTGATAGGATACATTGAGATATATTATTTATTTAATACTTATAATTTCCCAATACAATTTACATCATTTTGGAAAATAAATATTAATTTTTATATTATGGAGCCATCTCAGGAGGTAAATTTTATAATAGATTGTTATAGTGGGAATTACAACTTGTTTTTAGCTAAGTATCCAAAGATGACTATGGGAATTATTTGTGAGGCTTATGTGGAGAGGGAATATTTTATGATATCATTAATTAATATTAAATTTTCCCTCTTTTGACATCAAGGTGTGTGTCCTTTGGATTCATGTAGCAAAGAGTCTCAAACAAGAAATGACAGTTACAAATGGAAGAGTCTTTTGGGACAACTCAATAGTTGGCAACTCAATGGTCATAATGGGAGCCTCTTTTGAGGGAAAATTGATGATGTTTCATATATTTTACAAGAGGGTGTCGTGAGGGGTTTCTCCTCTATATATTTGGAGGTTATTTCACATTATATCCTCTTTATTTTAACTAGCTAGTGCTATATTTCTTTAGAGGTTGATAAAATAATGAAGAGGGATCACTAAGGATAATAAACCAAGGATATTGAGGCTCAAATTAAGTGTTAACAAGGGTATCCAAGGTAAATATCATCTAAAGGTTATATTGATGCTTAATGCTTTCCATTTTTAGTGTTTTCTCTAGCATTTTGCAAGAGATTTGTTGAGGATTTCAGTGTATAGTTTAAAACTTTGGTTTTAGTTTTGTAAAGTTTTTAATAAAAACATATATTGCTATTATTGGCTATTTTTGGGATGATATTTCATAAATTTTTAAATTTTAATGAAGTGTGGGAAGTTTGGAGAAGTTTCAGTTGAAATTGTAGCCATTTCTTATGTGTTTGGATACCTAGAGTGGAAGTTTGTTCATTGTAATTTATAGCAGATGTCCATTGCTATGAACTAATATTTTGAACATAAAAGTGGGTATAATATCATGATTAAATATATTATAAAACAATCTCCATTGGTTGCCTTAAGTCAGGTTTTAGTTTGTTTAGTTTTTTGAGGTCATTTTGACACACTCGATTTGTTAATTTTCAAGTTTATGCAAATATGGTTTAGAGATTAAAGGTATTCATTCAATGTAATTTATATATTTGAAATAGGGACATCACATATGTCATTTAAATTCCATCTCTTAAGGCTTCCCTTTTCCATTTAATTTTTCATCTTTTGACCTTAATGCTTAATGCCCCATTGAAATTAAGTTTTATTCCTCTAGATGAAACCTTTCATTTATCATCTATTGTCTTGTTAGAAGAATCTATTAACCCTTGAATGAGAGGATATTAAGAAAAGTTTACAATTTATTGGCTTACATATTTTTGTCAATAATTTATAATTAAATCATAACATAAAACTAGAGGTGCATTAACTTATATATTTTTTAAAGATTTAATTGAATGACCATACTTCCAAACATATTAATGTAACATAATATTATAATCATGCTCCTTGTAATGATGGAAATAGAAGCCTTAGCCCAAGAATGCAAACTAAGATATTATTCATTCACTATTTCCACATTCATTAATTTTTCACTAGGGAACAACCAACAAAGTTCAACTTCAATCCAAAAGAAAAGATGAACGCTTTGATCAATTGTTCCCTTTTTGAAGAGTCTATTTGATATGATATGAATATGCATTGTCTAGCTAAAATGATAGGAAACTAGCAACATTCAACATAAACATAAGGTTACAAAATTAAAAACCAACATAGAATTACAAATTTGAATCAAGAGATAGAGAATAACTTGTGCCAAAAATCTAGAGTTGAATATGTCAGACAAGTGTGCTAGGCACCCTAGTTTGAAGGTGTCTTTATCAACAAAATGCTTTGATTCCTAGATTAAGAGGCTATATAAATATTTGCCTCCAAAAACTTAAACTAAAAGTGTCAGACAAGTGAGCTAATCAACATAGTCCAAGGATTTTTACCTATTCAAAGTTTGGGATTGTCTATCTCAGTCTGCCCAGTGTGATTCTACAACTCTCTACTGTTGAATCTATACCTGCACACGAAAAAGAGAGGAAAATGGTTGTGTTGTCTAGGGCCTTACCTAAGTCAAACCTTGTCTTGGTGTTCCCACCACCATAACATCAATGAAGATGCAAAAGGAGAGCTTACCCTATTAGGGTAGAGGCTAAATCATAATTGAAATATTGAATTGACAAGACTACTCCTTAAGATTGATAGCGGTGGTGATGCAATGCTCTTTAGAAAAAACCTCCAAATGCAATAACATGATAAATTGTAACAAAATCAAACATGAAATCATACTTGAAGCTAGGTTGTTGTAGCTTCTTGTTCTTTGTACTCAAATCTGCTCTTGAATGAAGGAATTAGGAATGCTTGATCATTAGAATTTGTGATGATAGCTTCTTGAAAATTAGGATTTGTGAATGATAAATGATTGCCTTACATAGGGTTCTCAAGGCATTTTTGAGTTTAGGTTGACATAAAACTATCACGTATCAAAATTAAGACTAGATTTGAAAACGTAAAGACTAACTCTTGCATTGGCTACAATTTTGGTAAATTTTGGTGGGACATTAAAGAAGACTTTGGAGCATAAAAAGGATGTTGGATCATAAAAAGATGTTGGAGTGTAAAAGGAGCGCTTTTCACAATAGTTGAACATAGTCCCACCAAAACAGGGCCTCCAAAAGAATCACGAGCATCAGGGTTTGTGATGCTAAATCAGGTCCTAATTTGAGTATTTGACGATAATGGATAGGATAAGGCCTAAATAGGCTTGAAATGACCCAAGAGAGGACACAATAAAGCAAGGGGTCAAATAGAGTGTGAAATTGTAAGGATATATAATTTATGACGCTATACTCCTAAAATGTCTCACTAATAAAAAGTTGGAGTTGGAATTAAATTTGAAGGATATAATTATGGAATAGATAAATAATGTTTCTTCAAATAAATTATCAATATATTGTGTAAATAAACACTTGTCAAAAATACTCTACTTATTAAAAATTATGATCAACTCAATTTAAATATTCAAATGTATTATAGGGTCATATTTCCTACAAATATTAATGTAGGGTGATATTTATAATCACTATCCCATATCTAAAAAATCAAGATTACATTAAATTAAATAATTATAATACTTTTTTTTTGCTAAGTAATAATAGTATTTTATTGATATTCAAAAATTGCTTTACAAAAAGAGATTGTCTTCCATCAGAGTTATCTAAATAGCCATAAAACCAAAAACCCCATCTAAAACATGCCATTACCAAAAGTTTTCAGATGAACATTGGCATCTACAGTGCCCAAAAAGAAACTACCCCCTCCAATCAGTATCCTGCTAATTTTAAACAGTAAATAGGACAAAGGAAATCCATAGCAAACAAAAAACCATAATAACTGACATCACACCAACTCACTAACTTCGCCTCTACCGCGGGCCTCGTTCTTCAGCTGGCTTGTGCATCTCTGTTTCCTTTCGCTTCCTTGGGTGCAAGACTCTCCTCCCACCACCATCCCCTTCGGCCTTTGCAATTTCAATTACTGCCTGCAATTCTTTGATTTCAACCAGCAATTTTAAAGCCTCACATCCCTACCTTGCCTCCTCTCGACAGTGAAACTGACATAGCCCCTTTAGCCACCGTAAAAATGGTATTACACCTACTCTACGACCATGAACACCTTCCACCAAGCCTTCCTGCACTTCAAAACCTACACCCGACACTGCCCACTCCAGGAAAGAGTCCATTCCTACCAAAAAATCTTCATGAATTGTCATCCTCATCACCCTCCTCACCGTACCTGTACCCTCCCCAACTTCCAAACCCCATACCATAATCAGCGAATAGATGTCCATTCACGTCTTGTAACTGTTCTTTACCAGGTTGAAAGAATTCCCCAGAATAATTGCCACATGTTGTGGCAACAACTCATCTGTGAATTTGAAAAAACCCTGGAGTCTTTTGATGGTTATATCACCATAGAATGGGCAAAGTTGCTTCTTGGAGCACAAAGTGAAGTTGGCCTCCATAGCTTCCTTCCACATCGCTTCACCACCTCACATCACTCTATTTCACTCCTTCCTTGCAAAGAGCCCCTGTAATTCACTCGGGTTTCTTCTCGAAGACGACACTAAACTGAGAAGATAGTCACTTAAATGTTATAAGTAATCACTCGACCTTAAGCAATAAGACTACTCCCAGCCTTAAATGTTCATTGTCTCTAGCCTTTACTTCTCTGTTATTTGTGCGCTCCTCTGTGTAATGTAAGTTATCATCCTACCATCTTATTCGTCATCAAAAAGCTTTTGCCTAAAATCTTCAAGTCTTAAAACTCCCACCTGATTAAATGACAAAGCCCATTTCGATAATATATCTGTCTCCATATTACCTGTTCTCCTAACATGGCTAATTTGATATTCTTCAAAAAATTTAAGCTTCTCAATAACATTAGCAATCAAATTTTGTAAATGTCATGCCTCTATACTTCCCTTCATTAGAGCCTGTATGATTATCAACAAGTCCCTTTCTAGATGTAACTTCCTGACACCTAATCTCTTGCCAACTTTAACTGCTAGCATTGTCGTCATTGTCTCTACAACATTATTTGCACCTTTTTCAAGTTTTTGAGCACCTAGAGCTACCAGTTCTCCCTTCCAATCTCGAACTATGAGCCCTGCCCCTAATGGTCCAGGATTACCTTTAGAGGCTCCGTCAAATTTTATTTTCACCCAACCTTTTGAGGGTCTCATCCAATTGTCAATGGAGAGACAATCATTGTTAGATTCAACCCAGCCACGCCCCTTAACGGGCCAATTCTAATACCTAAATATAAGGATAATGCTCTTTGAAAATATTAATGTAGCATGCAATATTTATAAGGGTGCCCCTCAAAAGTGTTAAATCTAAAAAAAATATATATAATTATAGTTAATTTAACTACTATATTACTCAAATTTATTGAAACCAATTTAATATTTATGATCACACCCATAAATATTATATCTACTAAAATCACATTTTTCAAAAACATTATAACTTGTAAAAACTACTTTAAAATTGATTTATAAATAATCACTTAAATTAATTTAAATACCTATAATACTTAAATATATAAGGAGCATTCTCCTTAAAAACGTTAATGTAGCATTTTATATTAATAATTGTACCATTCAAAAGTGTTAATTTTTTTAGAAAACACTTAGAATTTAATTTAATGATCATATTACTCAAATTCAGGGGACCTCTATCTAATACTGACATCACTCAAATGCATTTAAATTACATTCTTTAAAAATACTAATATAATACATAATATATGTAATCATATTATTATGTATTATATAATATATAATACATAATATACCATTGAAGTTGATTTATAAGTAATGATTTAAATTATTTATAATAGTTGAGTATATAAGGACCATATTCTTCAAAAAGATTCATGTAGCATGTAATATTTATAATTGTGTTCTTCAAAAGTCTTAAATCTACTCCAAAAAATAATAGTTAGAATTAATTTAATGATCATATTATTCAAATTTATTGGGACCATACTAATACTTATTATCACTCTCCTCATAAATATATGCCGTAAAAGTTAATTTAAACTCGTGGGTCAGAGTTGAACTTGGGGCCTACATGAAAAAACTCAAATTAATTTAATGATCGTATTATTCAAATTTATTGGGACCATACTAATATTTATGATCATGCTCCTCATAAATATTATACTTACCAAAAATTACCAATATAATTAAATAATGACAACACTCAAATGTATTAAATATCAATAGCATCCAATCTATATAATCACATTTTTCAAAAATATTATATCTTCTAAAATGTATTAAATATCAATAGCTCGCGGACTTCATGCCCGGACACTTCATGCCCTTGCTGGGCTGTGGTGCTCGCAGGTCTGGACCTCCATAAAAAAAAATTACCGTTAAAATTTAATTTAAATGTTATAAAACTATAATCCTTAATAATAAATGTGTAACATAATAAGATAATAAATATCAAAATCAATTTAAAAATACTAATTAAAAGGCGCCAAATAACATTAGAAATTTATATACAATACAATGCTACTATTCAAATTCAAAAATATGCCATTCCTCCCCTCCTTCATGGTATCTTGCAGGCTATCCCGAATTCCAATCCTTTCCTGTGATTTATCTCTGCTACTAAATTATCGGAAGATGTCTTACCTTTGGGCAGTATCCCAATGCAATGTAATCACAAGAGAAGGGAATAAATAGGAATGGAACAGCATTTGGGGATTGAATGACAGTAAAGAATTGAATACATTGCAATTTGCAATTTGAGAGTGGAAAGAAGAAAATGGCATTTTATGGTTGTCCTGCTGCTGATTCCTCCCCTGCTAGGGGAAGATGGTTAAATTCTTCTTCTGCTTCTGCTCTTGCAGCCAAAAAGTTAAGAGCTTTGACACAGAACCAGTGGGAGGAGGAGCCTCAGATTGAAGCCCAAAAGCTTCCTCCTAGGCCTTTGAAAACAGGCAGGAGAATGTCTATGGTTAATAATCCAGGGTCCAAAATGCCAGGTATGGGCAAGCCTGCTGAAAAACTCACAGACAAGGGTCGCCGCAGACATTCAGATGTCTCTGGGAAAACATCTGCAATGGGGAAACCTTTTGGCCACTGTAATGGCAATCCTAAATCTAGGTTCTGCACTAATCCCTTACCCAGTTTATGTTTTCCTATTTCACAGCCTGAATCAGAAGATTGGAGTAGTGAAGTAAGCACAAGGGGCAAACAGGGGAATGCCTCTGAGATAGTGCCTATTTGTGGAGAAGATACAGAGAGGATAATGGTTTATGTGAGAGTGAGGCCACTGTCAAAGAAAGAAGAGGAAGCAGGTGCCCGAAACTGTGTTTGTGTTGCCAACAAGAAGGATCTCTTCTTGAAGGACTTTGTTAATGACAATGACTATTTGAGATTGAAGAGGGATGGTGATCGGCAATACACATTTGATGCAGTTTTCGATCCCTCTGTGGACCAGAAACAGGTCTATGACACAAGGTATGTATATAACTTGGGTTTCTTTTTCCTTTTTTCTGAAGTGCTTTTGAGCACAATTTCTTAGCATGTTATAGAAGTTCTATTGTCTGAGTGTGGCATATGATTGACTGGGAAAACATTGAATTTGTCCAGCACTGCGGAGCTTGTTGATTGTGTTCTGCAAGGAAGAAATGCCTCTGTGTTGTGCTACGGAGCAACAGGGGCAGGGAAAACCCACACTATGCTTGGAACAGAGAGGAATCCAGGTGTTATGGTTCTTGCCATAAAAGATCTCTTTGCAAAGCTTCAACAGTTGAGCTTTAATGGTGAACATGTTGTTTCAATCTCTTATCTTGAGGTCTACAATGAAGCAGTGAAGGATCTCCTGTCACCTGGCAAGCCTCTTGTTCTCAGAGAGGATAAACAGGTATGTTGTAAACCTCTCCCAATATGTCTGTTTGAGGCTGAGAAGAGCATTCTTCTGATACTTGGGTAACTGATCTTTGCCCCTCTTCTTCCTTCAGGGGAATGTCTCTTCAGGGATAACCCAACACCATACGAGTACAGTTCATGAGGTATGTTTAGAACTCTTCAAAATCATAACTCATCTTAATTCTGATTACCAAGGAGTTATAAGGAGCACTGCAAATTGGTGTTTCACAGGTGATGATCTTGCTCTATAGAGGCAACCATAACCGAATAACAGAGGCCACTCGACTCAATGAGACCTCATCACGATCCCATGCTATCCTGCAGGTTTGCACTTCACACTCTTAAACTTAAACTTAATGGGACTGCTAAGTTTACACTGCAATTCTCCATTACCTAATACCAAGCAAGGATTGCACTTACACAGTTCATGTTGTAGGTTGCGGTGGAATACAGACTAAAGGAGGGATCAACCACTGTTACTCGTTCAGGTAAATTATCTCTTGTAGATTTGGCTGGATCTGAGAGATCTACTGCCACAGATCAACGGACGCTGAGATCTGTAGAAGGGGCCAATATAAATAAATCCCTTTTGGCCCTCAGTAGCTGCATTAAGGCTCTGGTGGAAGGGAAAAGTCACATTCCATATAGAGCTTCTAAACTTACACAGCTTCTCAAGGTAGGAATGCCATTATTCATACCCTCAACGACCTAGGTTTCTTAGCACTGTTATGCAAGTAAAGTCTGAAATTTCTAATGGTGGTTTGGGCAAATTTGTTTTATAATAACTCAGAGAGATCTTACTGGGTGATTGCAGGATTCGTTGGGTGGAGCTTGCCACACAACTATGATTGCAAACATCAGTCCTAGCAATACATCTTATTCAGAAACACAGAATACTCTTCATTGGGCAAACCGAGCAAAGGAAATTCGAACAAGGGTAAGTTGTGGCCAGACTTTATTCAATCTGTGTACTAATTTAGGGTAGTTTGGAAGTGCTCAAGAAAGAGGTCTTTAATGGAAAATTACCTCAATGATGTTACAGGCTTGCATTGCAAATGAAGAGTTAGAGATACCCGATTCCCAAATTGAACAGAACAAGCAGCTGCAAAAGGAGATTAAGCAATTAAAATTGAAGGTTGCGAAATTGGAACAAAGGCTACTACTTGCTGTGGAAGGCCAAACACCTGGTTCCACTCCATCTCTGCCCTGCTCATCTCCCCTTGTTTCTTCTCCTTTAACTCCACCTGCTACTGTCCAATTGAGTAGCAGCTTCCAAGCATTGAAAGAGGACTCTGAAACTATGAAAACAGAGTACAATACCTTCACCAAGAACAGAAAGGATATCATCCGGAAGCTTTATGCAGATTATTCTGTCTCTGAAACAGTGAGTCTCCAGCAACCAAGCAGGACGCCTAATTCAGCCTCCCAAAGTGATTATGCCCACCCTCATTCAAAACCCCATCAATGGCCACCCAGACCTCCTCGACTCTCGGATGTGGGGAGGAGGCCAGCCAGGCCACGATTCTCAGATGTGGGGATGAATGCCCATTCTCCATCTCGTATCTCGTCATCGCCTGGATCAGGGCAAAAGCGCCCCCGCCCCTTTGGGGATATCACCAACTGCAGTGCAGGGGGCAGAATGGAAACCACTGATTAAACAATTCTGTAATTTGAGGTCTGCCTAAACATGAAAATTCATGGAGATGTACTGTGCAAGGATGAGACTGAATCTTCATAAATGTTGACAACGAAAATTTTCAATAAGGTGATACTAACACACATAAATTGGAAATGTGAATTTTTAAAAATGTTGGAAATATGAATTTTTTATTTTTAGAATATCAATCAAAGGAGAATGTAGGTTTTATGCAAAAGCCTTGCATTGTTGTAAATGTGAGGCCTTGTTTTTCAGTTTTATCAATATTAATTGTGATTTTATTTTTTGTCTATGAATACATCTTCATGTTGTGTTCTATGTTGCATATCAATTTGTATGCAATAACTTGTTGTATCTTATGTCACAAAAGAATTAAATTTTGTATATAAAAGGTTTTAATTTAATTACTTCAACTTTATATTTATAAATATTTTTGACAAATAATATTAGTTTAAATTTGGAAAACATTAAAATTTAAATATTAATGATTAAATGTTTATTTTTAATTTTATTTTTAATTAATTTTAGTAAATCAAAACTAATGTTTAATATTAAATCTTTAATTTTGATATTTATATTTAAAATTCAAAAGCTTGAACTAATTTCTTAATTTTTTAATTTATGTTTTGTATTGCAATGTAAAGTTGAAAACTATTTTTGAAATAGAAAGTTGTGAGTCATCATCAATTTTCTAAAGTGCAAATTACAAAAAAAATCTCTAAAATTTTGAAATGTTAAAAACCTAGTAAGTTTAAAAAAACTTGAAATACAAATTTCTGAAGGTTATTCACAAAAAAAGGCGGGGGGATACAAGATCACTCGACGACAGCCAAAACAGAGACAAGGGTGGAGGAGGATCTGGATCATCTTTCTTGCCCCATATGGCATTTTTGGTTGGCTAATATTTTTAGTAGTTTAGTTTGGACATCAATACAGACATTTATGTTTGTCTCATGGTTGGTTTGTTGTGTGCTTCTAGTTGTTTTGTGCTAGTGGTTGTTTTTTGATAGGTTTGTTGTAATGTTAATGTCTAGGATTAGGGCCCTTCCTTCTTTGCTTTATAAAAAACATACATTAAAATACTTTTTACAATATTTTTGCATTTGTTTCCAATTTTTAGATGTATCAAAAGTCTTTATTTATTTCTCTTAATATAATTTGTTGTTTTAAAATTCTTTTGTAATTTCTTTCATAAATATAATTAAACCTCATTTTGTAGTCATAAACTATTTTATAATAAATTGAAAATACTTTTGCATATTAAAAACTTAATAACTTTTAAATATCATTACTAGTTAATCTATATATATTGCTAAAATGAAAACCCCAATTCAAAAAAAAAAAAAAATCAGAAAAAATTAAATATAAAATCTTTAAAAACTATCTTGACAAAAAATACTCTCAATCACATATAAATGACACTTCTTTTAAAATTCTAAGTGGTTCACAAAGGATTCAACAAATTCAAGCTTAACTAATTAACCACCTTCTTCTCATTTAATTTTAATATTAAAAAGAAGATTTGATCTACATATTAATTTTTTAACATTATATTTTAATTAATAATAATTTTAAATTTTCAATATTTTTAAATACTTAAAAGAGTAATAACTAATTTTTAGTCGATAGGCTCTTTGTGTTGGCTTTTGCTCGCCAAAGTGTCAGCCTTCTAGCAAGGTGCATTTTTCCGACATGTTTGCTTGATAGTCGATGACAAGATAGCTACAACCACGTCGTCTTCTTCTTTTTTCGAGAGGAACGTGGCAGTAAGGTCATATAGCACCTACCACGTCCTGTATTGATGGCTTTGATGGTCACGGGAAGAGCTTGCATTAAATGTGGTTAAAGACTTGGCTATTTTGAGGGATGTTTCATGTACTTGGGTAGTGTGTCTATTAGTTCTATCATTGCGAACATCATACCATCATTTATTTTGGGTTTCCATTCTCTGCATTTTTGTCTTTCTTGTGTTCGCATTCGCAATTCATAATTAATTTTGGGTTTTCATTGTCTGGATACTATTCTTGTTTTTATGGTGTGTGGGATTCTTTGGGCTTTTGGTGGGTTTTGCTGGAATGGTGATTCTCGGCTCTATTTGGTTTAAGCGTCTGTTTGTGCAGAAGGGAGGTAATTGATTTTAGCTACCGATTTCAAGTACCTTTTCAGTTTGAAATTCTACACTTATATTCTCTGTATTTTTTATGTGTGTGTTTTACCATTCATTTCCAACTTCCACTATGTGCATCTGTTGCAGGTCATTTATGTTTCTTAATATAGGGTTTTGAGATATATAGCCATGGTTTTTTATTTTCTTAATTGCGCTCGCAGTTGATGAAAGGACAATTCAACTTCTATGTATTTTTAGTTAATGAAAGGAAATTTCATGTTCTCTACCCTGTTATATTTTTTCTTTTGATTAGTTGTAGTTAATGGAAGGACATTTCAGGTCCTATGCATTTTTACTTAATGAAAGGAATTTTTCAGGTTTTATGAGTTTTTAGTTAATGGGAGGAAGTTTCATGTTCTCTGCCTTGTTTTTTATTTTCTTGATTGCAGTCGTAGTTAATGGAAGGACATTTTAGATTCTGTGTGTTTTTAGTTAATGAGTGGGCTCTACGTTTTGATTGTTTTTTATGAAAGTGCACTTTCAATTCTTTGTGTCTGTTGGTTAATGTAGGGTTTCAAGATATATAGCTATGATTATTTATTTTCTTAATTGCACTCGCAGTTAATGAAAGGACATTTCAGGTTCTATGCATTTGTAGTTAATGAAAGGACATTTCAAGTTCTATGCATTTGTAGTTAATGAAAGGAAATTTCAGCTTCTCTATGTTTTTAGGGTTTTAGGATTCTTTTGTTTGCATATGTGCGAGCTATATATTTTGATTGTTTTTATGAACCCGCATTTGCGATTCTCTATGTGTGTTTTATCGTTCATTTCTAACTTCTGCTATGTGCGTCTATTGCAAGTCATTTTTATTTCTCAAAGTAGGGTTTCAAGATTTATAGCTATGGTTTTTATTTTTAATTGTTCTCGCAGTTAATGAAAGTACATGTTAGGTTCTATGCGTTTTTAGTTAATGAAAGGAAATTTCATATTCTCTGCCCTGATATTTTTTTTCTTTTAAGTAGTTGTAGTTAATGGAAGGACATTTCAAGTTCTATGTGTTTTTACTTAATGAAAGGAATTTTTAGGTTCTATGCGCTTTTAGTTAATGAAAGGAAATTTTAGGTTCTCTGCCTTATTATTTATTTTCTTAATTGTAGTTGTAGTTAATGGAAGGACATTTTAGATTATGAGCATTTTTAGTTAATGAGCGGGTGTACGTTTTGATTGTTTTTTATGAACATACATTGTTAATTCTCTGCGTGTGTTGCTTAATGTAGGGTTTTGAGATATATAGCTATGGTTATTTATTTTCTTAATTGCACTCACAGTTAATGAAAGGACATTTCAGGTTCTATGTGTTTTTAGTTAATGAAAGGTGTAGAGGTATAAATCTGACCACTTTCTTAAATAAATATTTAATATATATTTTAACTCCATTCCTCTTATTAATTAAATTCTATTTAATTAATTTCTTCATTTTCATCTATATGATTAAATAAATTACTCAAATCATTTAATTAAATTCACCTAAACCTTTTCTAGCCTTTAATTAAATAAATCACTTTATTTAATTAATTCCCCTTTACCCCTTTTTAATTAAATTTACATTTAATTAAATTAATCCTTGCAAATAAATAAATCTAATTTATTTATTAAATCCCCCCACTTGAATTTATGCAAGTTGCATCTATTTTAGTTGAAATAAAGTAATTTTATTTTAATTAAAATCCTTTTCCCTCATCCACTTGCATTTTCCTACATCTCCCACTTGCCTCCTAAACCACTTCTAGATTCTTCTAATCACTTCCATTTTAGCCTAATTCATCTCCTAATTATTGTCACATTCCTAAGCAAAGAGAAGTCACTTCTCAAAACCTCCAAAGTCTTTGAAATGCATTAAAGGATTTATGTCTTCAACAGGTTAACCCTCAAAATCTTCCTAACCATTAATGGTTAACTCAACCTTCTTGCATGGTTAGAGACTTTCTCTCTAACTTAACCCTCATATAACCCAAAGGTCTCATCAAGCATTCACGACTTTAACCTTGGTTATCCTATTAACCCTTGCACAAGAGTTTACCCCTTGGGTAAAAGCTTTATCCATTGGATAACCCTAACTTAACCTTAACCCTTACCTCCTAGGGTAACCTTCATGTCTTTTTAGGCATTTAATGCTTCTTACATCTCCTCTCAAGCAACCTCTTGTTGGCAATTGTCACCATTTCATTGATGAGAATTGTAAACATGGATTGATTAAATTTCAAACCTAGCCCTTGTTAAGATTATTCAATCTTAACCATCCATTGCCCTATTTTCCCTATAAATAGAGCTCTTGTTCCTCATTTTTCATATCAAAAATCTTTCATGCATCTACATTATAGTCTAATTTATTAATCATTTTAGCCTCTCTTTGTTAAATCATCATAATAGCATTTAGAAGCATTTTTAATATCATATAATATTCATGTTAGACTAGTATATCATGCTAGGATAATTGGCTAATCTTTTATCATATCGTCATCTTTATACTAGCTTAATCATCATAGTTTCAATATCAATACATCTTAGAATGCATTCATGCATATAAATCAAACATCACTCATTCTTGGAGTTGTCATTCCTAAGTCACTTGCTCAATAATATGAGAGCAAAACATTGACTTTAGGGGTCCTGTGAGATAGAGAACAATGGGACACCCCTTGGGAAGTTCAACTGATTGAATCAGTTCATATACTTGCACCAAGAGTCTCATTGGTGTGTGGGTCTTTTTTATTCGAGTTGTTCGTTTTCGTCACCATATTTTCCTGCATACATTTATGGTGCCTACTATGGGGCACATTCCCATAAATAACATCATTTTTTTGTGCAGGACAAGGATTACAAGCATGTTGGAATACCCTTTTAGCGCCTCTAGAGTATACTTTAGCGCATATGTGGAAAATAGTAGCGCTTTCATCACACTGTTTAGTGTATAGGAGCCTTCTTCTAGCGCTTTGGAGCTTATTTTTAGTGCATCACAGTCTCTATTTTTTCTTATGCATAGAAGTATCAGCGTAGCACATTAGGAAATCAGAGTAGCACATTGGAGTCATCAGTGTACCTTTCTGTAGAGCATAACTCTGACAAAGAAAAGGGATAGTTTGTAACAGAGTTAGAAAATTAGGCTTGTGTGAGCCCGCCTAAGGTTTTAATTTTTTTCACTAACTTTCTTTTATTGCAAGTTACTAATCATTTCTTGCAAACTGGAGGAGTTAGATGTAGGAATTTGGTTTTTTTTTTCCCCTAGCTTTTCAAGTTGGTTTAAAAAGAACTCATTTCCTGTTGGTTAAAAAGAACCTCATCATTTATTTGGTGCTTAAAACAAGACCTTACTTTCTATTTTGCAAATGGTTTTTGAATAAAGGGGTAAAAACATTATTAATAATCAGAATCCAGCATTACAAAAGAAAACCAGAGCCCCAAAGATCCAGAAGAGACCAAAAATCCTGACCAAAGATCAACTAGCTTCATAACTATCCATATCCTCAGCAAATATCTTATGCAAGTCCTAACAGTAATCCAGGGGGAGATGCTCCCAACCCTTAACTTTCCATTCATTACCATTTCCCGAGGCCTACTTAGCCAAGCAATCAGCTGCCCTATTTCATTCTCGAGGAATGTGGATGAAGGACACCTTCTCCATCATAGCACTAGTTTGCAAAATCTGGTGAACAATCCCTGCCAACTGCCAATTAATCCCACTCACCTTCTGGTCATTCAACAGGTTAACAATAATCTGCAAATTTGATTTGCAAATAACCTTACACCATCCCAACTCAAAAGCATGCTCTAGGGCATACACAATTTATAATCCCTCCATAAAATTATTAGACTATCGCCCTTTATGAACTGAAAAGAAGAAAACCACAACCCCCGAACAATCCCTACCAACCCCCCCCAATCCTAGCAGGGCTAGGATTACCCCGAGAGGAGCCATCGGTGTTAATCTTGATGAAATCATCTTGAGGGGGCAACCAACTTTTGTCCCTTTGGACCTTCTACTTAGCATGTCTACCTCTCCAAGCACAAGTTGAGATAAGAGACATCTCCTGCAAACCCAACCTACTCACAATATCAGCCTCTCCTCTATCAAGAGGAAAATTTACCTCACATTTAGCTTCCATCATCTCCTAGATCATGCCAATGATTATATTCCACACTTGTTGAACTAATAGTTTGACATCCCTAAAGATCATCCTATTCCTCTCTAACCAAATCTGCCATAGTATAAAAATGGGCCCAATGTACCAGACAGTCTAGAGAAAAGAGGACAAAATAGGAGGCCTGCCCAAACTGCTCCAAAACTCCACCAAAGAATCTGCGTGAACACAGGGGTGCTTCCACACCCCCCACCAGTAATGCCAGAGAAAAAATGAGAAAGGACATCGGAAGAACAGGTGAGAGGAATCCTCCTCTCCATTACCACACAAAACACAGATGGAAGGCCCATGGAACCCACGCTTGTGAATATTGTCTTAGGTGAGACACCTATTCCAAGCTAAAGTCCAAGAAAAACAGTTACACTTCAGCCAAGAGAAATTATTGCAAACATATTTCCACCAATGCACCTCCCTCCCCTCCAAGCGATGGAACAACAGCTCCTGGTACCCATTGGCAATAGTAAAAACACCCTTAGGATTCGGGGACCAAGCAAGTCTATCCCTATCCTTAAGGGAACTACACTGTCTACTAGCCAAATACCATAAAGCTCATTGCAATCTTCCTCCATATCAACAACCGCCCATTCAGTAGGAACCTTCCACCACACCATCTCTAGGTGCCCATACCTATAACTAGACTAAAAGTCACTCACTCGAGACCACCTTGCCTCTAGGAACCTCTAGCAAAGATTCACTAAATTAGGAAACTGATCTATAATGGGGAGATAGCCATCCCAAGAATCGAACAAAAAAAGAACCTCTTCTCCCTTCTTACAGATCCAAAATAGACCTTCTTTTATCAATGTAGCCCCTTTCTTGAGAGTACTCCAAATCGTAGAGCCTTTTCCCACAAGTGGATATCTTGAAATTTCCTCTTTCGAGATCCTGTGCATATACTTGCATGACAAAATCCTAGCCCAACTTCGATCCTGCTCAACACACCACCTCCAATACAATTTAGCCACCAAAGCCTCCCCAAATAAAGAAGACTACCATAAGCCAAGCCCCCCAACTGCTTCGGGCTACACACCAAGTCCCAATTGACCAGACTCCATTTATGGGAGGACAGGTTGCCTGCCCATAAGAATTGTCTTGCCAAAGAATCCAATTCCTTCACAAACCACTTTGGGGCCACTTGGAGAATACACCTATAAATCGGAAGAGAATGTAACATTAACTGGATCAATTGAACCCTTCCAGCAAAGGATAAACATCTACGAGTCCAATTTTCAACCTTCCTGTGAAATTTGTCCAGAATAACCTCCAAGAGTCCCTGGGAGGATTACCAGCAGAGATAGGAATACCCAAGTAATTCAAGGAAAGAGACCCAACCTGGAATCTTAAGATATTAGCAATTCTCAACTGAATAGTTCTCGGCGTATTGAAGAAGATAATGGAAGATTTTACGCAGATTTATAGCTTCGTTGATCCTAGCCAATCCCATCAGGGTCGTATCATCCACAAACTATAATTGGGATTGAGGAGGTATGCCATTACCCCAACTCCAACTATGAATAGTACCAAGCCCCACATTATACTTAATCAATCTCCCCAGACCCTCAACCAGGAGAATGAATAAGTACGGGGAAAGAGGATCCCCCTGACAAAGACCCCTAGATGCACCAAACAACTCTGTATGGTCTCCATTAATTAGCACCAAGAATGAGGTAGACAAAACACAAATCATAACCCATTGGATCCATTCATCAGCAAAACCAAATGCCCTAAGAATATTCAGGAGAAAGGACCATCGGACTCTGTCATAAGCCTTTGCCATGTCCAGCTTGATAAACATAGCTTTTTGCTTGGAATCTGGCATAGAATGAATGGTCTCAGTAGCAATGACCACTCCATCCAAGATTTGACGACCCTACACAAACCCACTCTTCTCTTCTAAAATGATCCCCCCAAGCCAATTCTTCAACCTTTCCACTATCATCGTAGAAATAATCTTATAAATCATATTACAAAGGGAAATAGGATAGAACTGGCCTAATCGGTCAGCCCCATCACACTTGGGGATGAGTGCAATGAAATTCGCATTCAAATCCCGAAGCATCTGCTTACTCCTCTGGGACTCTTGGATCACCTCCAATAAGTCCAATTTGATAATATCTTAGAATTCTTGATAGAACTCAATCAGAAACCCATCTGGTCCTGGCGCCTTCCCCTTCTTCATGTGAAAAACCATCCTCTTAAGTCCATCCAACAAAATGGGGCCCATTAGCTTCTCATTCATCTCCCTAGTAACTAGAGAAGGGATACAAGCAAGAACCTGAATTTCCTCTTCTGATTCCCCCTTAGAATCCTCCCTAAAAAGGGATTGGAGATACTGTATAGATTTCCTAGAAATCTCTTGCAAGGATAAACACTGCTCACCTTTATCACTAACTTGGACAAGGATGGAATTTCCATGCCTTCTTTCTTTCACTGAATTGAAGAAGAACACAGTATTCTTGTCTCCCACTTGAAGCCAATCAATCTGAGCTCTCTGTTTCCAATATATTTCCTCCCTAAGCTCCCACTCCTCTAAAACCTTGACTGCCCTGACTTCCTCCCTCAGCAAGGCTTTTGACAATCCATGCTCTCTAATCTCTCTAGTAATTCCATTCAACTCTAATTGAGTAGTTGTCTTGGCATGAGAGAAATTACCAAAACACTGACGATTCTACCACTTAAGCTGAAACTTAACAAATTGTAGTTGCTTGGCAAAGGTGTACATGGCAGTGTCATAGGCTCTCCCTTTCTTCCACCACTCTGCAACCAGAACCTACAAAGAAGAATCTCGCAACCACATAAGATGGAATTTGAAAGGAGAGTGAGTGACCTGAGAAGAAGAGGATACCAATTTGATGGGCCAGTGGTCCAAACCTTTCCAATCTAAAATCTCAAAGCAAGTGGACCAACCCCCCCCCCCAATCCAAAAATTAGAAACCAGAAACCGATCCAGCTGCTCTGCAATCCAATACTCCCTTAATTTCATTGTTCCAAGTGAACAAACCATTACCAAGCTTGATGTCAACAAGATTCAAGGTTGATAAACTATCTCGAAGAAGGAGGGAAGAAGGCTCCAACCGCATAACACCACCCTTCTTCTCACTCAATTATAAGATGGCATTGAAATCACCCGCCATAATCCACATATGAAGAGGAAAAAGCTCACGCATAAAAGTAATATGCGACCAAAAGTTCTACTTACCCTGAAGATTAGTGGGAGCATAAATGTTAGTAAGCAAGATATATTCCCCAGTCTCAAGACTAGAGGCCACTCCGGATAAAGATGATCTAGAAGAAACCCATCAAATAGGGTGAATCCTCAAGGGGTTCCAAAGACACGCCATACCTCCAGAGGAGCCAACTACCCCAATACACTGACATTTGCCTCTCCCCCATACCTTAGGCACCAGACCCAACATACTTTCTACCAATAATTTAGTTTCCTACAAGAAAAGGACATCAAGAGAATGACTCCTAATCAAATCCTGAACAACTTTTTGTCTAGGGCCACTGTTCAAGCCCCTCACATTCCATGAAATCACAATCATTTCGGGGGATTAGAAAAATGAGAATCCAAAGTCTTTACTGACCTTGACTCAACCAAGTTCTCCCCCATCAATTTAATCTTATCCAAATCCTTCTTTCTGCCCACCTTCGAGTTCATCTTCGTTGCACCTTTCTTGATATATTTCTGAAGAAGACCCAGTTGTAAAGAGATCTTTTTACTTTTAACCCCAACAGAGTCCAATTTTTGTGTTGCAAGAGAGACATCCCCACCAGCTATCTTCATTCCAGCACTAGATATGGGTCCCATATGATCCAATACCTATTGATCCATCTCCATCTGTTGACTTCCAACCTCCTGTAGACCCCAGGTAGGATCCAAGTTCACACTATCAGGCATCAACCCTACTGCACTATGATCCAAGGGAATCAACCCCAGATTCACCTCCTACTGACTAAGGTCATCCAAGGCTTCAAATTTGTTAAAAGTATCCTCCTCCTAACATTCCTACAAAGACCTCTTTTGTCCATGGTTCCTATTCTTTGTCTTAATTGGGACAAAGCCATCAACACCCACAATCACACTAGACATGGGAGATTTTCCTTTATCAGCCCCATCAAGGTTACGGGAAGACAGTTGAGGCTGATGCACAACTGGTTTAGACCTAGGGCACTTGCGCTGCAAATGACCATACTCATGACATAAGCAACACCAAAATGGTAAGGTCTCATAATCCAGTTGTTGGACCTAAGAATAAGAGCCCGCACACATATCTATAACATCTGGCAAAGGCTTACTAAGATCAATTTCAACACAGATACGAGTGAAAGTCATTACCTTTCTCCCCAAGGTTTGCGATGAAGATCCAACAAGCTTCCTAAGCAATGAAGTGATCATTCACAACACATCCTCTCGACAACATTCCACCAGAAAATGAGGTAATCTAACCCAAACTGGGACCCAATTCAGGAGTTCCTCTGAAGGGTTAAATCCTGCATGCCAAGGTTTGATGAACAACCCCACCTGGTTATAAAAATATGGGCCTCCTTCAAAGACCCTATTGTGATCCTCCATGCAATTGAATGTAACCATGAAGTAATTGTTTGCAAGCAACATAATATCCATTTCCCCTTCCGATGCCCAAGTCCTCTGAGCCCAATTTTCTAGAAATTGCAAGGAAACCCTCATCCCCAAAAATTTGTAGTAAAGAGAATGCTTTGAAAAATATTCAACATCCTTAGCAATCATCTCAGGCAGAATTACCAATTTTGGCCTCTCTTTGCATCTCTCTAGACAGTCATTAAGGTTTGAAATCTGGGATCCATTGGATACACCAACGCCAGCAACCCCCGAGTCAGGAGAAAAAAGATTATTATCAAAAGTCTTAACGCCATGATTTGGGGATTTTAAAACCAAATCTGCTCAAAAATCCAAGCTAGGAGAAGCCTCTGAAGCCATTTCTAGCACACCAGCCATCATGCACGACACAAAAAACCCCACCCCAAACGGAAAGGGGAAAAGAAAAACCTCCCCCTAAAAAAATCCATCCCTCTCACCTCCCAATCTTCACCAAAGGAGGCTCCCAAACCCGCCTGGACCACCAACATGATCCATAAAACATACGCAACCAAGATCGTACCCATGAACAAGACAACACCCATGAACAAGACCATGCACACAATTAGGACAATCTTAATGAATGAGGGGAAGCTCCCCATTGAAGGACAAATGCACCCATGATTGCTCTTACACAACAACTCCAAACACTGCAAAGACAAATACAGGACATGCAACAAGGAACTACAGTATGATACTCCTTGGACGAAATCTATCCTTATCCTTTTGATAGGAGATTAAAAATGGTACCTTTTCCCCCAAATTCAGACATACCAAAGTATGACAATTACGATGGTAAAAGTGATCCTTGTGATCATGTTCGGTAATTTTGTACCATGAGCTTAGAGTTTTCTCACGATGACACTTAATGAGATTGTTCCCAAGAAGTTTGGGAGGGAAACCAATGGAGTGGTTGTCTAAACTTACACCTCCCATTAGATCATTTGATGAATTGGTAAAGAAATTCATAACTCAATACTCCTATAACATTCAACATGAAAATATAATGTTGGATGTGTGTAACACAAAAAAAAGATCAATAAAACATTCATGGTGTTTCTAAAATGGTGAATGTGCATGGTCTCAGGATATCCCCGCGATGTTCTTGAAAAGGAAAAGATGGAAATCTTCATCAATAATCTGAATAGTGAGATGAGTTATCAACTCAAACTCCAATGCATACCATCTTTTGCAAAATTGATAGAAAATGGTATCCAAATAGAGGAAGCTTGCATCAAGAAAGGAAAATTAAAGTTCTTTAAGGAAGGTGTTAATTCATCAAATACTAACACCTTTAACAATCGAAACAATAACAACACTTTGGACAAATCCAAATTTTGGACAAGGAATAAAAACATTATGATGGGGTAATTGATGCCAACAATGTGAAGTCTAAACAACCAGTGTTGACTTTATCAAGCAACCCACCATCCAATAATGATAAAAAAGTTCTAATCAAGGCACTAACACTTATCAGTGAAATACCAATCAAGGAGCTTCATCATCAAACACCAACAAAAATCATCAAGGAAACAACAACACTAACCAAGGAAACAACACAAATTAGAGAGGCCACGCCAATACTTTCCCATATCGATGCATATACACACCATTAGGACAAACGTTAGAATCAACGTTTAGGGAAATCTTGATGAATAAGATCGTCACATTGTCAAACACAAGCAATTTTGAACCCTAGGTCAAACAACCTTGGTGAAATGACTTACATTATTGTGATTTTCATCGAAACAAAGGACATAACACCAATGATTGCATGAGGCTGGAGAACATAGTTCAAAACATGATAGACAAGGGTGATTTAATAGTTGATGGTCACAAAATGAATGGTGCCCATGAAGCCTTCAAAAATTCTCTTCCAACTTACGAAAAGGGAGGAGCTTCAACATCGAACAATACCAAGGGAGCTCATATTAATCACATATACGAGAACACCATCAATTACATATCAACATGTGACAATCAAGTAAATGTCATAAAAATTAAAGACGAACAAGAACATGTGTCAATAAATGTGACAACCAAAGCGCAAAAATATGTCTTGAAAGGGAATGCATCCACGTCGACAACTCTCCCCAAGACTCAATATAACTTGATTGACTAACTACGGAGAACTCCCGCTCAAATATCTATACTTGAGTTACTCAAACTCTTGCCAAAACACAAGGATATCTTGGAACAAGCACTTATCGAAACAAATGTTCCAAATGATCTGGATATTGATCGATTCCAAGCCATGGTGGCCCATATGACGGGGCCACATAACATCTTTTATTGAAAACAATGATGTCTCCTTAAATCATCCGCATAAAACCCCGCTCCATATCAAAGTCTTAGTCTATAAACATTGAGTAAAAAGAGTGTTAATAGATGGAGGAGTTGGTCTCAATATTTGTACTTTAAAGCTTATCTATGCATTGGGCTTCTTTGAGCAGTCTATTTATCCAAAAAAGAAAATCACCATCAAATCCTATGATGATAAAGAGAGGTCATCTAAAGGAACTGTAATACTACCCATTCAGGTAGGTCCTGTATAAAAAGATACCATGTGCCAAGTATTGACATAGACTTGACATACAATATACTATTGGGTCGTCCATGGATCCATGAAACGCAAGTGGTGCCTTCCACATACCATCAATGTATCAAGTTCCCTTACAACGGACAAGAAATTTCAATATCTGCAGATAATAACCCTTTTCAGTATGGCAATGCTATGGGGGTAGCTCAAGATAGCTCGATTCCACATAATAGGGAGGCCCAAGCTTCCTTAGCATCCAATCATCAAAATGATCTCCAGTCTCTATCCATAGACTTCAAGCAAAAGATGAACATCAAGGACCAAGGCATGGGGGAGTACTCATTTGAACCCTTATGTCTATCTAAATTGCCAACGTCACCAAAATCTTATGGAAAACCTTCCACATCAAGACATCAAGCAACCTAGCCCATCACCAAGTTTGATGGTTAATTTATCCAACTGGGCACACTGGCCGATGAATTAGAAGAGAAAGACATCCTTAGCTAGCTATACAAGGATAAAGAAGAAGTCAAAGCTGCTACCATAGAAATGGACGTACCAACAAAAAGGTATGGAAATAGGTTCCGGATCATGCAACGAATGAGATACAAAGCAAAGGACCTATTGGCAAGCACCAAGAAGGCATTATAGAACCCTTTCAACCTCCTTCATAATTTATAAGAGACAAAATAAGACTTCGGTATGGACAACATGTGTTGCCTATGCAAAAGAAAAATAACCATCAAAAAACTCAGTGGAGAGCAAAGAAAAAATATAAAGAAGACTCATGGCAAGAAACACTACACCAAGCAACAGGAACAACAAGGAAAGAGAAAAAGCATCAAGAAAACAAGAACTGACAAGAGGAACTAGCCATTCAAAGGGAAGAAGCTTCTTATAAGAAAGTGCATCATGTGCAATAACCCGATCAAACCAAGGTGAAACCATCACCTAAAGAAATTGCTAATCACATAAGGGAAACAGTGTATGAACAAATGCAAAGATCACAAGCGAGCACCGACCTCGAATTAGAACAAGCTACTAAACTAGTATCAATCATCAGTGATATTTTCTCACCATACAACACACCTTTCAGTTACAACAAGGTAACCTGAGACGGTAATTCTGAAACTGATTCCAATGAATATGAGTGGGATAGTTATTTTGATATTACTAAGGATATTGATGTGGATACCATTCATGCATACACACCCCTTTCTCAGGAAGGATGAAGCTCAAAATCTCGACCGCTTGAATTTGGACCACGATGTATCTACGAGGATAGTGAGAACGAGCGGTGACAATACGAACAAGGAAACATTCGAGATAATACCATTGAAGACCTCAAAAATGTCATAGACCTCACTAGTATCCCAAACAACTATAACAAGGACTCCATCATGACACTTACAGAGGCTGATCTTAACCCACCAAGTGACTCCTTACCGCTCATATATCCTGATCTCATAGATTGGGAAGAGCGTGAACATCATGATATACCAATATTCCCAAATGATGAATCCATTGTCCAATACCTGTGTTCAGTCAACCCAGAAACATGCTCTACTAGTGAAAAAAATAGCGATATCTGCAATCAGGGGAGTGCCAAGTCTCTCAGTCGCAAAAATGAAATAAACAAAGTATCTAATGGTGAAAACCAATCAATGGCAGTATTAGATCACAAAAAAGTAAAAATAAAGGACGCATCTAAGGGTGAAAACCTTATTAAGGCACCTAAAGATGAGAGACTTGACACTCTTCCTGAGCATTATCAAGAAAGGTCACCAATATTAATTGAGCCAACTCAATAAATAAACATCGGTACTGAAGCAATAGTCAAAACCATACATCTGGCAGAATCACTCACAGAAGAAGAACAACTAGACTTTATCAAATTATTCAAGGAAAAGTAAATCAATTTTTCTTGGTCTTATGTTGGCATGCCTAGAATATATCCAAATCTAATCATGCATCATTTATCCATCACTCCAGAAGCTAAGTCGGTCAACCAAAAATTAAGAAAGATGAATCCACATGTGGCATTACTGGTCAAAGCATAACTAAATAAGTTATTAGATGTCGGATTCATCCGACCTATAGACTATGTTGACTGGATCTCAAACATTGTACCAGTTTCAAAACCTGACAAAAGCATCAGAATATGCACAGATTTTAGAGATGTCAACAAAGCATGTTTGAAGGATGACTTTCCTTTGCCAAGCATTGACGTAATTGTGGATCTAACAGCTTGCCGCACAATGTTATCATTAATGGATGGCTTCTCTAGCTATAATCAAATCAAGATAGTCCCAAAAGATCAAGATAAATCTGCGTGCACCTATCCATGGGGAACATATTGTTGGAACATCATGCCTTTCAACTTGAAAAATGTTGGAGCAACTTATCAAAGAGCCATGACAACAATCTTCCATGACACGATGCATACCTTCATGGAGGAATATGTGGACGATTTACTGGCTAAATAATTCACCCAAGCAGAACACTTGGGCATACTAGAGAAAATCTTCCAAGGATTGGAGCAATTCAAGGTCAGAATAAACCCTAAGAAGTGTGTCTTCAAGGTCACATCAGCAAAACTATTAGGCTACATTGTATCAGAAAAGGGGATCAAACTAGATCCAGTAAAGGTATAGGCAATCATGGAAATGACACCTCCCAAGAATATTAGCCAACTCATATCTCTATAGGGATGGTTGCAATCCATTTGATGATTCATTGCTCAACTGACAGATAAATGTCTCCCATTCAATCATCTGCTTCATAAGAATATACCTTTCAGATGGGAAGATAAGTGTGTGGAATCATTTCACCGGCTCAAACAATATCTAATGAATCCGCCAATTTTGGTACCTCCGATAGTAGGCAAGCCACTCATTCTCTACACATCAATAATAGAAGTATCATTGGGGGCACTACTAGCACAAGAAGATCCAACATGCAAAGAAAGGGATATTTATTACATCAGTAGGACTTTAAACAAATATGAGCTAAATTATACATTCATTGAGAAAGCTTGCTTGCTAGTGGTGTTTGCTTCTCAAAAAATTTTGCCATTATATGTTAGCCCACACAATCAAGCTAGTAGAAAAAATTGATCCTCTCAAATATCTACTCAGCGAGGAAACTCTCACAGGATGATTAGCTAAGTGGGTCATGATTATGAGTGAGTTTGATATCCAGTACACAGAACGTCAGGCTATCAAAGGACAAGTAATTGCAGATCAACTAGCAGAAGCACCTTTACCAGACCAACAACCACTACAGGTGAAATTCCCAAACATGGATGTACTCACTGTCACCCCCAAGTAATGGACCCTATACTTTGATGGATCCTATACACAACATGGATCGGGTGTTGGCATCCTATTTGTTACTCCAGAGGGGCACACAATTCCAAGATCTTATAGACGGATGTTTCCATGTACGAACAACATTGCTGAATATGAAGCCCTGGTAACAGGAATCAAAATGGTTGTGGAATGGAGAATCACAGAATTGAGAGTCTATGGGGATTCTCAATTAGTTATCAATTAGATCAACGATGATTATCAAGCAAAGGATGATAAGCTAATGCCTTACAAAAGAATGGTGGATAATTTCAAATAGTACTTTGTGCACATCACTTTTGAGCAAATCCCAAGATTGGACAATAGAGATGTCGATGCAATGGCCACTATCGCTTCACTGCTACAAATTCTAGATAAATAGAGTCATTACAAGTTTCTGATAGAGAAATTATTTTCCCCAACCTATGACAATTATGCATCCCAAGTCATATGTTCCCTAACCGGTTCAGATTAACCTCTATACATGATAATCTATGATTATCTCAAAAATAATACTCTCCCTCCCGACCTATCTCACAACCAAAAATGTAGCTTCATCCGGCAAGTCGCCTGCTATACCTTAACTGCTAACACACTTTACCGCTGAGGTCTAGATGGTACTCTTATTTGATGCCTCAATCACAATGAATCTAACTCTTCCTTACACGAGCTTCATGAGGGTACCTATGGTATGCATTCAAGTGGTCCTACTCTCGCCAAGAAACTTCTGAGAATGGGATATTACTGGCTGACAATGGAAAGAGAGTCCCATCAATTTTCTAAGAAGTGCCCTAAATGTCAAATTCACGACAACCTTATCCATGCACCAGTGCAAGAGCTGCATCTGTTCACCACATCTTGGCCTTTCTATCAATGGGAACTTGATTTGGTAGGGAAAATTCATCCTTCTTCTTCAAATGGGCATAAGTTCATTATCACTGCAATGGAGTATTTCACCAAGTGGATTGGAGCAGTCCTAATAACCACTATAACTGGAAAATAGATCTCATCATTCATCCTCAACTATCTCATTTGCAAATATGGCATTCCCAGTTCCATCATCACAAACAATGGATGTCCTTTCAAGAATCAAGATGTGCGAGAGCTATGTGAATGATTCAAAACCCAATATCACTTCTCTACACCATACTATCCACAAGGGAATGGTCAAGCAGAGGCATCGAACAAAACAATCCTGAAAATCGTCAAGAAAACAATAAATAATGTTGGCAAGGATTGGCATGTACAACTCAATTCGACAATTTGGGCCTACAAAACAAGCATTCAGACACCTATAGGGGCTACACCATAGTCATTGGTGTATGGTTTGGAAGCAATTCTACCTCTTGAAGCAATTCTACCTCTTGAGGTAGAAATACCATCTCTCTGAGTATCTTTGAAGGGCCTCGTACCAGATGAGAAATATCGAGTAAACAGGTTGCATGAACTGGAGCTTCTTGATGAAAAATTACAATATGCCTATGACCATCTCAAGGCATATCAAAAAAAAATGTGCAAAAGCTATAATCACAAATTCATCCCAAGGGCTTTCAAATTTGGTGATCTCATCCTAAAGAAAAATCCTAGAAATCAGCAAGATCGAGAAAAGAAGGGGAAGTTTGAACCTAATTGGTTGTCCTTTTGTCATCATATCAACCTATGGATTAGGAGCATACTAGTTGTCAACTTCAGAAGGGGACATGCTTGATGAACCAACCAACAACATACATCTGAAGAAGTTATACACTTGAGTCATCAAATGCACAGATCAAGCGAAAAAGCAAAAAAAAAAGTATCAAAAATCGTCAATATGGTGAAAACCTGGCAAACAGGCACCTTGTGACACAAAAAATAAAAAAATACAAAAAATACAAAAAAATCAAAAACAAATCAAAAGTGCAATAAAAACAAGTGGTGAAAACTTGGCAACAAGTGCTATTTGTGAGAGAACAACTCCTCTATCTATCAGTAATCATATCTCTGATCCATCTAGTCTCAGCCCATAGCCGTCGCAGAACACTTATACACACAACATTATCCTAGACATACTTAGCATAGTCACTATCCTTAATTCTCTAAACAATTATCAATATCATATCCCACCATGGCTTGGTAATCAACGTATATATCCACATCGACGAGTGTCCATAACTAGGGGCAACATTTATCCCACTTTAGCATTCAGACAACACACAAGGATCGTAGCATACTAAGGAAACCATTGTCAAAACTGCTCATCAAGATAGAAAATGGGATCGTTATCCAACTGCATCTTTAACACACACAAGATGGATGATTTTATGAATTATGATTTGTTTACATTTTAGAAATGAAGTTTTGATTATTTTTATTTTGATTTTTGAATCCTTGGATCTCCTGAGCTACTCAAGGATGCACTCAGCTAGAGAAGCAACGAAGGAATCTGATATTTTTCCTTGGTTTCCTGTCTATGAGGCAATCATTTGTATGGTGCAAATTTGTCTCAAGACATGATCAGAAACATATCATTGAAGATATTTTCCACTTTGCACATGCAAATGGTTAACTCTTGTCTATTTTATGCAAGCAACACTCACGTCGTCTTGGTTCAATTATACCTCGATGCTTGTGTCGTCTTGCAATATCAAACATCCATGTAAGTTTTACTCAGGTCATTCTGGTTCAATTATACCATGATGCTTGTATTAACTTTCAACATATCAAAATCTCATTGATGACAAAAAGATCACAAACAGGTGACTAAACGGGAATGACAACGACAGAATTAAAGTAATCATTTAGCTGCATACAATTACATTAAAATTGCATATCATCTTAATCTTGCATTTTGGTTGCATATCATCTTAATCTTGCATTCATCTGCATATCATTTTAATCTTGCATTAGTATCTTTTCATTATCATTATCATACATCTCATATCATTATCATCATCATACGTCTCATTTTTAAGATGCATCTCATAAATCAAAATAATCACAACAATACATCATCACATTATCAACCATTCCATCATGAATCATACATTCACATCATAACCAAAATCAAAAAAATCAAGAGCATTATTATCTAATGCATCAAATCATCCTCATAATATCATCATATCAGAACATAATGCATATCATAAATCAATCATCATCAATAAACACATCATATGTGGATCAGAGAAAATCAGTGCTATATATATATATATATATATATATACATACATATATATATATATATACATACATACATATACATATATACATATACATATATATATATATATACGTATATATATATGTATATGTATATATATATATATATTTACATATATACATATATGTATATGTGTATATGTATGTATATATGTATATATATATATACATACATATACACATATACATATATGTATATGTGTATATATATGTATATATGTATACATATATATATGTATATATATGTATATATGTATATATATATGTATATACATATACATATATGTATATATGTATATATGTATGTGTATATGTGTATATGTATATTTATATATGTATATATGTATATGTATATGTACATGTACATGTACATGTATATATATATATATATATATATATATATATATATATATAATGGTCGAAATGTACAAGGGATATCATGTTTGTCAAAATACAACAAAGTGATCAAAAAACAATAGAGATAGGTCTCTCAAGTATGACTATCTCCTGGTTCCCTGTCAGATTCCCCTTTCTTCTCTTCTAAATATTTATTCTTTATAGCTTCCTCACTCGCACCTGTGGATTTGCCACTTGGTGCAGTACCACAGGGCTTCTTTGCCTCATCAATAGGTGCATCAATTAACATTTTTGCATAGGAATCAAGAATCTGTGCATCCACCTCATAGCCCATTTCCTCAATCCAAATATTTTGAGGCTTAACTGCTTCCATAAGTGTTTCATCCTTCTTCACCATGAAGTATATGTCAGTTGAATATTTTTCTACAATATGCTTAGGATCCCTTACCCTAGACTTCATAGATTTCTGGAATGCTTTGAAATATCCCCATACCTTATCATCTCTCTGACTGCCTAAAGCAGCAATTGAATATTTCAATTGTCTCCCTACCAGGATGTCAAATGCTCATTTCCTCTTACCAAAATAGGGTGTATCATTCATGAAAAATAACATTAAGCAAACTATCAAGTTGCCATACCGGAAGGTTCCCTTCTTTTCACCCTTAATTTTTCCTAGGTTTATTAACAACTCATGTAGCATCCAACCGCATAGATCCAATTTCACATTTTCTCTCATCATTTTGTATGCAGCTAAAATGTAGGAACTGGAAACCGAATTCAGTCGGTTTGACTAAGTTACCTTATACCCAATGATCATGCTACCAAATCTCATGTCCATGTCGGTAATAGTGCTCACTCTCATAGATCTCTTGTCAAATGTCGCGCCGGTGATTTTGTTCATGAAATCATTCAAAACATTCTTGTCTGGATGTTTACCAACCGATGGTAAACCAGTGACTGCCCAAATGACTTCCTTGGTGATCTTGTAAGGTCTGTCTAACTATATAAATTCCCCATGTACTCTACTCAAAACATATCTGATTATCTCATCGTCAAATTCTGGAATGTATAGAATGTCGATAAACCCTGAGTCTTCAATGTGTTTGTATGTCAATTTGATATTTCCAAATTCTCCCATCAGCTCGCTCATATACATGCCCTTAATTTTTTATGTTCCCAAGTCCTCAATGTGACAATGAATATATGCCCTGACATCTTATACATAGACAACTCCCTTCAGAATATGGGAAAATGCTCCAACCGAATCTTCCAGCGTAGCCACATGTGGATACCGCTTGTAAATTGGCCCGGGGCAGTCCTTGACCTCTACTACAGTCGGGTTTGCAAAAAAAAAAGGAATAGATGATGATCCTACTTCCATGTTTAAAGATAAATACATTTTGATCGCTCTGAATGAAAGGTGATCAATAATGAAGTGAATTCGACCTTTTAACCTCTAAGAAAAACCCAAATCTTCCATTGACATAAATGACTACTGATGAAAGATATCAGAACTCACACAGAACATATCCATGCTGGATAATCATCTCCAATATCTGGAACATCTTCTAGAACCTCTTCCCGAGGCATATACAACATCTTCATGAATTTTTCCTACCCCTAAGGCATCTGTCTCAGCTACCATATGAGCTACCTATCGGTACAAGAGCAACCTCTTATGTCGGATAAGTAACCGAGACATTTCCATCTGATGATTGTTCTTTAGTCTTCCTAACCCATCTCTAAGTATGATCCTGTTAGATTTCACTAACCTTCTCTTTTCCTTTCTCATTTGATCCTCCATTACCAACCGATAGATTTTTTCTTCTACAGAATTTAGCAATATGTCCAACCTCATTACATGCATAACATGTAACATTGTTCCTTTGAATTTCTTTGCTAAAACTGGTGAAATTGCTTGACCTACACTGATTAGCCATATGTCTAAACTTTCCACATGCATAGCATTTAACATTCATTCTGCAATCTTTTGTCTTATGACCATACTTATTGCATTTAGAACATTCACTGGGAGCAGAATCAGGGTTCTGATTTTCTTTGTTTCTACATTGCCTAGCCATGTGACCAAATATTTTGCAAACAAAACATCTACCATTAAATTTATAAGCATTAAATTGCCTTACCGATGCGTTAAGGTTTTGATCTTCATTAGCAATACTAGAACTCTGTCCTTGCTCAAATCCAAGTCCACTGGAATATCCAATCTGCCTTTGTCTCTTCAATAACTAATCTAGCTGTGCTGAGCTAATCTTGATTTTTTCTTTATACTCACTTGCAGTAGTTCGATATTCTCTTAGAATTATCATTTGTCTCTCAAGATCTTGTTCATTACTCTGGGATTGTACTAAATCAGCTCTCAACATATCGTTCTCATGAACCAACCTACCACATTCTTCAAATTTCTTCTTCAAGGATACAACAAGATTTTCTTCCTTTTTCTTTCGATCCTCAATCTCCTTAGACATCCTCATAGTTATAATTTGTATTTTATTTTTCATAACCATGTTCTCCTGACTCAATTTTTGACATTGTTCCTCAAGTGCATCTTTCCCTTCATCATCCTGACTTTGCAAAAGTTCCTTCCTCCTAGCTTGAACAGATGATAACCTCTCATGTAGGACAAGAATGAATTCCTTAGTAGAATTCAAATCATCTTGTAGCTTTAAGTTCTTCAACCTTTCAGCATCACAATCTTCAAGTGCCATCTCAAGTTGCTTCTCCAAATCCATATCCATGGATTCCGGATTCAAGATTTTCCTCAAGTTGTTAAACTTCCTCTGAGGCACACGGCTTTGATACCAATTATTGGAATCCAATAACATTGAGAGGGGGGAGTGAATCAGTGTTATATCAGAATGATCAAGTTTAGCCTTATTTATACATGCATACACCAACCGATATACCAGTACATACAAAATTGAAAGAAGTAAAGCAACCAATAAGCCAATCACACAAATGAGAACAATAACACACAAAATTATATGTACAAAACCTCAATGAGAAAAAACCACGGTGGGATTTGTGGCCCAAAATATCAATCCACTGGCCATATGAAGAGATATTACAAAATATAAGGGGCTTGCACTTGCAAGAAGACTTACAGCCTAGAGCACATTGCTCAATCACAAAAGGAGCCTCATTGACTACATAAAAATCCAAACTACAATCTGGAGAAGTGTTGAATTCCTAAGATAGCATCTTCTATGCCAGAATATAGTTCTAGTTCAAGCTCTGTCTGTTCCGGTCTATATCCCTAAACCCTTTATCGAAATAACCCTTACATGAATATCCTCACATACATAATCTCTTTGATATATTTTGCATCTCCTTTCAATTACATATTCGTATGATGATTCATTTATGTTTTTTTTCAAAAATGATCTATCAAACTGACCTATATACCCTATACAAATTATCATGCCTTATGTCGGCTTACAAAGATATATACAATATCAAATTACATGTCAGCTAGATAACATAAATGCATAAATATTAAAACCAATTGTCGATGTCGGATCCAAGAGATGTCGGCCTCCAATATTGATAACCTTATTCTAAACCATGTTGGCTTCCATTGCCAGTGTAGACACTTAAAAATAATTATTTTTAATTATTTTTAATTCTTCACATAATTAAGTAAGTAATTATGTTAATTCAAATTCTCCTCAATATTAATTAAATATAATTAATATTGTCACTATGGTATGTGACTAATTTATTTAATAAATCAATCCCTTTCTTTATTCTTCTAAAAATTATATCCTCACAAATCTTCCTCTTGGCTAATTAATTTCAATTAATTTGTTAACCCACGTGATTCCTACAAACCATCTTCTTAATTCATCATTAACCTAATAAAGTCTTCTAGAAACTCCCTAAACTCACTTAACCTTATTCTTCTAATTTTTAATTCCCTCCACTCATTCTCTCTCCTAGTCACATCCCTTGCTCCTCTCAAGGCACATTGGGAAGTCTTCCCAATGCACTTTTCTCTTCTCAAGCTACCTTGGGAAGTCTCCCCAATGTACCTTGAGGAGTGTGGAGACAAGAAATGCCTTTAAGGCATATCTCTTGGTCTCCACACCCTCTCTTGGGCCTTGTGTGAGCTCACAAGCAACCCTATCCCTTCATCTTGAATCCATCCTAGCCATCCATTATTCCTCTCCTCTTCCTATAAATTGAGGACTCCATCCCTCCATTCTTCATCTCCAAGTTCAGTAATCTTATGCTGCCCTTTTGGGCCTAGGAAAATCATTTTAGCATCCTTATCATGCTCAAATCATATCTCATCCACACTTGATCATCTCATCCTTATCATCTTCCAAATCCATTCTATTTGTGCATAACATTGGAGAGCCATCCACATCAAGCAAGCAAGAGGAGCACATCAAGTGGAGCATCATCCAAGGGCGCCTTCACTTCATCAAGCTCCATCCAAAGGAGAAGGTAAAAGGATTGTGTGAGGTATATGCATTTTCATTATTCATGTTTTCATGCATTTCAAATTATGTCTTTGATTTCATATGCTTCCATGTTTGATTTGCATGCTTATTAACTAATCCACCTCACAGGTCTTTTTCCCCTCTTCATTCTGGCATGCATCTAAGTGTCCGCTCTGGGTAAGCGTAGCTGGGAAACCGTTTGGGATCCAATGACTATTGTCCTTTCCAGCCTTCAGAATGTTGTATATGAGCATGAGTGTCTTTGAGATAATATGCATTTGATCATTGTGTTTGCTTTGTTTGCTACATACTTGCCAAGAGAAGACTAAAAACATATCACTATCCCCAAACACTTTGCAAAAACACTTGTCAAGACACAAACAATTGTCCAAGTCATTACCCACATAAAGTCCAAAATTGCGTCAAAACTTCGTTCGTCCCATGTTTCATAAGCTCAAGAGAGAAGCTAAGAGTCCATCATCTCCATCAACATTCAAGTTAGTCCTTTGAAACACCTACTATCATCCAAATCAGGGTGGTCGTATCCCTTCATACAACTTGCCATTCGAATTGATCCTCCATTAAGTCATGTTCATGCCAAAGACCACCTAGTCATCAAGTTTCTTCTAAGCCATCACTACCATACCTCCTCCATCAATCATCCTCAAATTTCCCAAGGACTCAGCACATCAAATCAATCCCCCTCCACTGTCAAATCAATTATCAAAATTCAAATCCAATCATACTCTAATCCAATTTAACCTCGCGTTAAGGTTACATGCCTTGTGAAATTCCATTTAGACCTCATCATTAATCAATTGGCTCTCATGCTTGAAGGTAAATCTGTTGGCATTTGGCATTATAACAGACAATGGGAGATTGTTGGCATTTCAATAAGGATATTGAGAAGGTTGTTGATGATTATGGATATAACTGATTAAGGATGTTTACTGTCTTAATATTATTATTTTGTCATTGATGTCAAGAAATTGATTTTCTAATTCAGTATGATGTTGCCATATCTTGAGAAGTATGATTTGATGAGTATAAAGATGTAGGTAAAAGACATAGAAAGAATATGATGAATAAGGGGATGAATAAGGTATTCAATGGGAAACTATTACCGAGTCAAACAATGATGAGATCATGATGTTTAGATTGTTTTAACATCATACATATGTTGTAAATTGTAAGGTTAATACTATACTATGTTACCGAGCAAAGAACCTAGTCGGTAATCCCTAAGGTTATCGCTATCAGTTAATGAAGGTGGAATGTCTACTGAGTGAAGTTTAGTATTTACCGAGTTGTTACCGAGTTGTAACTGAGCTGCAATAGAATACATTAAATGGTTACATGTGTTATTTAATGAAGGAAGCTGATGAGTTGGAACTGATTAAATGATTGGTATGTCGTGCATGAAGTTTGTTAATGAATCTATGGCAAAGGAAAATCGGCATGAAGATCTACAATGCAGATTGAACCGCATTACCCTAGCACAAGTTCCAAGAAATGTATGCAAGTTCCTAGGCGGGGTAAAATGTTTTTCAGATCGAAGGATACATTGAACCTGGACAAGATTGAAGATCTGATGGCTATGATTGATCATGGGAAATGTGATCAAGGAGATTAAGCGGTTAGCTAATTGTTTATAAATAGGGAGTTGTTGATAAACAATGTATGTGGGCAAATGTATGCACAAGGATGCTACATAGTGATTACAGAGCACAGAAGCTTGAAGACCTATTTGAATAACAGAGTATAGAAGCCCAACAGATGGACTAGATTAGTTCTATGTCTAGATTGTATTGAGCAAATAAGAATCTGCTTTAGCATTTTAGATGTGAAGTTGCAGATAGATTTTTATTACTGTTATTTTGTGAAAGTGATAGAAAATCTCTTAACCAAGTGGACTTAACAGTCTTATTTGTAAAACCCTCTAGCAAGGTGACATTCTGATTGAGTGTTTGAAATCCTTTAACAAGGTTACTTCTAACAAGGTGAAGATCCTAACAGATCTGAGGGAAATCCCTTAACCGGGTCACATCTAGCAATGTGTTTGTAATCTTTAACATGATTTGTTTTTAATCGAGCATACTCTAGGAGTATATTTCTTAGTGGGTCCAAAATCCCACAGTGGTTTTTCCCTATTTGGGTTTCCACATTAAATCTGGTGTTATGAGGTTTATGATGTTTATATGCTTTTGAGTTTGCATGTTTAGCATTTTTGGTTATATTACTGAAGTATATGTTACCGAGGTTGAATCTGATGTTTTTATGGAAGATTAAGTTTGTATGATTCACCCCCCCCCTCTCATCTTGTTGGCTATTGGATCTATACTTACATTAAGTATCAGAACTATCAAAATCCTCTCTGAGTACCTTTTGCCTAATCCTTTTGAGTCGATCAAGACTCTTAACTCACGTCTTTACTTTGCTTAGGGTCATTAGCCAACCCTTGGTATAAGAGAGGCTTTTTAATCATCAATCCAAGGTCTAAATTCTACACAACTTGGACATCACCTTACTTGTGGTTGCATCCACCACCTAAAATCCTCATCCAAGGACTAAGGTGTCAAATCGTAATCAAATCTGGGCTCTAATCCAAGAACCATACCAATCAACAAAATCCCTTGTCATAGAAGACAAAATCCAAAATTCCATAAATATCTTGCTAAGTCCTTTCATCACAAATTTCCCCCTCCAAACTTTTCCAAGGTTATTCGTGTATGGTTACAACTCGATCCCAAAAGAGAAAGATGGTTGAACAACAATATGGCATGCTAGACATTACTGCCCTATATGAAGATCCCATGCAAGATCCTACACAAAGTGGGCAACCTAGCAATCAAGATCAAAGCCAAAATCCTAGCATGGTTAGCCAAGATGAACTCTCTTCAGAAGTGCAAACTTTCCTAGTGGATTCTTATAACCAAGAGATGATGGAAAATTTTATTCAACACAATCCCACTGCACTTCTAAAAACTCTCCTTGAAAATGGAGCTCAACTTCTGCCTAAATTTAATAGATCCGCTCTCACCCAACAACCACAAGGAGACCTCACTCCCAAACAAAGTGATGCACCTATTATTCAAACTCAATCAATCGCAGCCCCATCAATCATCCAAGCTCAATCAATGCCACCCACAGCAGCTCCCACCATGGTCTCCATCCCACCTTCTTCCTCCTTACCATCTATACTACTATCACATTCGATCTCATCTATCCTCCAACAAACTTCTATACCACCTCCTTCCATTCAACCACATATTTCTATTCCACAAACTTCCCTTCCTGCCAACAATGTCGCAAATTTCATTTGGGTCATACTCAATCCTATCACAATAGTTTGCGGACCGCAACCAACTATCACACAAATCCCTGCGACATCGGTCCTCACATCCCACGTTCCCACCTCCTCATCATATCAATACATTGGTGTGGTACACCTTCTTTGGCTCACCCAATTCTTGGGGAAATAACAATTCATCATTATCAAAGTCCACAACAAGACCTCATCAAGGAAATTCAAGACATGAAAAATATCATCAAGGACATGAAATAAAGGACTAATAAAAGGAAAACTTACTCGTTCAAAGAGTTTTGCCCTTGTCCTTACGACCTGTCTATATCAATTGCACCCTATCCCTCAGGATTTTAAATCCCCAAATTCACCAAGTATGAAGGCAAAGGAGACCCCCACGACCATGTCTGAGAATTCCACATCTTATGCCAAGAAGTCTCCTATAGTGACCTTTATCTTCGCAGACTCTTTCCCAAGAGTCTCATGGGAGACGCCCTAGCATGGTTCTCATCTCTATCGCGAGGTTCCATTGTCTCCTTTCCAGACTTGGTAGAAAAATTTGTGGCCCACTATGCTTACAACATGGTTAACGATGTTTCTATGATGGACCTATGCAATACAAAACAAAATCCTGGACAAACCTTCACCAATTTCCTACAAAGATGGCGACATCTTATCAAGAAATTCCAGTGGGACATGCCAGAACAACATCAAATTGAGCTATTTCAAAAGAACTTGGTACCTAAACTTTCGAGACCCTTAATATCCCAATGTATCAAATCCTTCCAAAAATTGACCGATAAGGGTCTCACCCTCGAACGTGTCTTGTTGGAGGAAGGAACCTTGAAACATTACCAAAAGTCGACACAAAGTTCTCCCTCTTATCATAATGACAAGCCAAAATTCTACTCTAAAAACAAAAACATCGTCAATGATGGTGTAACTGATGCAAAGTGGGTCCAAACCGTGGCCGCTCCCCCAAAATCCACCACCAATAATCATCAATTCAATAATAAAAACAATCAAAATCAATCCCAAAAACCTCACAACAATGTCTCAATCCAGGGACGACCACCTCAATCGAATAACAGGACCCCAAGAGACTTCACTACTCTTGCGGAGCCTATTGAAATGGTGTTTCAAAAACTTGTCCAATTAGGTGTAGTGGTTTTTCCAATCACTTGCTCGTTTGACCCCAATCAACCTAAACCAAGATGGTATAATGAAAATGAGTATTGTGAATACCATCGTATCAAGGGACATGATACATGAAAGTGTATGAACCTGAAGATCTACATACAAGATCTCATTGATAGAGGTGAGATTGAAGTGGCAAATGAAAAACCTGGTAATAACAATGAGAAACTCAAAATGTTCCAGTAACCCTTCCTGAAGCATGATAAAGGAAAAGGCTCATCATCTAACGCAATGGGTTATGACTACGCTAATCACATAACCGGCTTTGATTTTTTAGTAGGTCGCATTGAACCTGTAGACACTCGTGTTAATGTCATAACCATCCAAGGAGTTAATCCTCCTTCTTCCAAAAACAAACCAAATCCTGCTAGGATAGTCATTCAAGGCACCACGCCTTCCACCTCCCATTTCCAGAATGACTGCAATGTAACTACACGCCGAGGTAAAGTCACCATCCAAGGAGTCCCTCCCCCACCAAATCCACCACCCATGTCTTCCACCCGCCAATATGACCTCCTGGACCAACTTGGGAAGACCCCCACTCAGATCTCCATTTTGGAACTTCTTAAAACTTCCCTGGTCCATAAAGAAATTTTGGAACAAGCCTTTCTTGAATCACGTGTTCCTGATAACATCAACGCCATCCAATTCCAAGCCCTCATTGGAAACCTTGCTACCCAGCAGCACCTTGTATTTACCTCCAAAGATGCTCCCGCAAATGAAGACCATAACAAACCTTTGCACATCAAATCTCTTATCCACAAACATAAGGTCAAACGTATCCTGATAGACTGTGGATCCGAGCTTAATCTATGTACATACAAATTAATAAAACAATTGGGACTTTCTGAGGATCTAATAGACACATCAAGAAGGATCACAATAAAGGCATATGATGATGCGGAAAGAGTTTCAAAGGGCATGATCACCTTACCTCTTCAAGTGGGCCCCATTACAATTGAAACCCCTTGCCAAGTACTAGATCTTGATCTCCCCTACAACATTCTCCTTGGTCGGCCATGGATTCACTCCTTGAAGGCTGTACCCTCCACCTATCACCAATGCATCAAATTCCCCTTCAATGGAAGAGAGATAACTATCAAAAGTGATCCACAACCCTTCCAGTATTGCAAACTCCTAGAGGAAAACCATCCATATCATTTCCCATTAAATAGACCCTCGCCAATGCCTCCATCTGACACATCAAATGTTGCCTCCACATCATCCCAACCAGATAATCAAATCAAGATCTTGGACAATGGCTGTAGAGAATACAAATTAGAGGACGTCTTATTAATATGCAACCTCCCTCTCTCTCTCAAGTCATTTGGCAAACCAAAGGAGCTCAAAAAGGACCCAAAACCAGTCATATAATGCCAAAATACCACCTTCCAGTAATGGGGCCCACTTAATGAGCAGAGCCTTGAAGAAGATGTCTCTTCCTGGTTGTACTGGGAAGAGGATGATGATCCAGCAAGAATATCCAAAAAAATGTACCCAAAAGCATCTGCCATAGTTGAAAAAAGGGGATACAAAGGATATGGCTTGGGACCAGAGGAAAAAGAAGAAAAACACCCATAAATCTTATCTCCTATAGATACAATAGAGGCTTGGGGTACACCCCGGTGCCTAAGATTACTATCGTTGGTGCCCCTTCTAGTCCTTCTTCGGATATCGAAAGTACTGACGAAGAGGAATTCTACGAAATGCCTTATGAATACGAGAAAGATATATTCCTTGACACTTACATCAATACCATCACCCCTATAACCCCTCCCACTTCACACGAGCTACATCTTGTCTATCCTAAACTCATTGACTGGGGCCAATGAGACAAACCCACTTTAGATATCTGCACTGACAATAATGCTCTCATTGCTCTCCTGACGGTGCAAAACCTGGAAGATTGTAACAGAATCGAGGGTATTCAACTACATGAAAAGGGATATTTTGGTAGTCAGGTCAATGCCCTTAGCCACAAAAAAGATAATAAAAGGAAAAGACATGATTCCCTAGGTGAAAACCTCCCTGAGGCACCTTTGGATGAACAAAAAATAAAAACAAAGGGCGTATCCAAAAGTGAAAACCTGGAAAGGGCACTTGATGATGAGGGACTTGACCTCCCTACCATTGGTTATCTTCCACAAGACAAATCAAATTTGCTGATAGAAGAAATAGACAGCATCAACATGGGCACCGAAGTCATTCCAAAAAATGTGCTCATTGCCAAATCTCTCACAGAAATAGAGAAACAAGACTTCATCAACTTCCTTACAGAGGTAAAAAACAATTTTGCATGGTCCTATTCTGATATGCCAGGGTTGGATCCTGCCTTGGTGGTTCACAATCTCGCCATCCGCCCAGACGCAAAACCTATAAAATAAAAATTGCACAAAATGCACTCGCATATTGCTCTCCTGGTCAAGGCGGAACTCCAAAAGATGTTAGATGCAGAATTCATCAAACCCATAGACTATGTTGAATGGGTCTCTAACATTGTACCTGTTGGCAAACCTGTCAGGGGCATCCGCATCTGCACAGATTTCTGAGATCTAAATAGAGCTTGTCCTAGAGATGATTTCCCACTCCCCAATATAGACATGATTGTGGACCTTACATCAGGACATGAAATGCTATTGCTAATGGATGAGTTTTCTAGATACAACCAAATTAGGATAGCAGATGAGGATCAGCATAAAACCGCATTCACAACACCATGGGGTACTTTCTGTTATCGGGTCATGCCTTTTGGTCTCAAAAATGCTGGAGCTACATACCAATGTACCATGACAATAATTTTTCATGACCTCATACACAAAATTATGGAGGACTATGTGGATGATATGCTAGGAAAATCTAAGACAAGACAAGAACACATTCCCATTCTAAAGCAAATCTTTGAAAGATTAGAAAAATACAAACTACACCTGAATCCCAAAAAGTGTGTGTTTGGAGTCACATCGAGAAAATTATTAGGATTCATTGTTTCCCGCAGAGGCATCGAGGTTGATCCCGTAAAGGTAAAAGCTATTATGGAAATGCCTCTGCCAAGAACTCTCAGACAACTACGCAATCTCCAGGGAAAACTCCAGTCTGTCAGGAGTTTCATTTCACAGCTAGCAAACAAGTGCCATCCATTTGCACACCTGTTGCGTAAAGACACAAAATTCAAATGGGATTGTTTATGTCAAAAGGCCTTTGAGAAATTAAAAGAATATATAGGATCACCTCCAGTTTTGATGCCACCTACCCCTGGAAAACCCCTCATTTTGTACATATGTGCTACTATAGTGGCATTGGGGCATTACTGGCGCAAACAGATGATCAAGGGAAGGAACACGCCATTTACTACATCAGTCGAACATTGGTAGGATATGAACTCAATTACACCGCCATTGAAAGAGCATGTTTGGTATTAGTGTTTAGCACACAGAAACTATGACACTACATGCTAAACAACAAGACAAAGTTAATTGCTAAAATTGATCCACTTAAATATCTCCTGTCAAAAGCTGCTCTCACTGGTAGAACCACCAAATGGGTCATGCTCCTAAGTGAGTTTGACATCGAATATGTGGACAAAAAGGAAATCAAAGGACAAGTCATTGCAGATCAGTTGGTTGAAGCTCCACTTCTAGGTGACCATCCTATTCTCACAGAATTACCAGATGAGTTCATTATGAATGTTTCCACATCCTCCACATGGCAATTATATTTTGATGGCTCCTACACCCAAAATGGATTGGGGACAGGAATATTATTGGTCACACCTCAAGGAGATGGCATCCCCAAATCATACAAGATAGCCTTTGCATGTACCAATAACATAGCAGAATATGAGGCACTCATCACAGGTTTGCATCTGGCTATCCACTGGAAAATGAAGGAGTTACAAGTTTATGGTGATTCTCAGCTCGTTATAAAACAAGTCAATGATGAGTACCAGACAAAAGATGATAAACTCCTTCCTTACCATACCATGGTTGAAGATCTTAAGAAACATTTAATCAAATCCCATGAACAAACAACAGGGTTGTAGATGCAATGGCTACCATTGGCTCCCTCCTTCAAATGCTAGCACACAGTTAGAAGTGTGAGTTCTTGGTCAAGCAATTATTTATACCAGCATATGACCTACCAGAGTCTGAAATGGTGTGTGTTCTCATTGGTCCCGAGTCCCCTTGGTACCAAGAAACCTTCGCTTTCCTCAAAGACAACACCATTCCCCCACATCTCACAAAAACCTAACAACAAACCTTCATCCCCGATGTGCTCGTTACACCATCCTTGGAGACACCCTATTTAGAAGGCAATTCGATGGTTCCCTCCTAAGGTGTTTAGATAAACAAGAGGCGGAATGGGCATTACGCGAAGTACACGAGGGTATCTGTGGGGCACACTCAAGTGGGCTCACATTGGCTAAAAAGATTTTGAGAACAAGATACTATTAGTCTAAAATGGAGGTAGATGCATATAATTATGTGAAGAAATGCATCCCTTGCCAGCAACATGGCGACAAAATTCGTGCACCATCACAAGAATTGCAACCATTTATAACACCATGGCCCTTCTCATAGTGGGGGCTCGATCTCATTGGGAAAATCCACCCTTCATCTTCCAATGGACATAAATTCATTATCACCATCACTAAATACTTCACCAAGTGGGTAGAGGCTATCCCTCTTACTTTCACCACCAATAAGCAAATATCCAAATTCATCCTGAACTACCTAATCTGCTGATATGGCATCCCAAAAGTTATCATCACAGATAATGGAAAACAATTTAAAAACCAGGATGTCAAAGAACTCTGCCAAAAATTCAACATCCAACATCGCTTCTCCACCCCATATTATCCCCAAGGCAATGGCCAAGTTGAGGCTTCTAATAAAACCCTACTCAAAATCCTCAAAATGACAGTCAATGAAGCTGGCCGCAATTGGCACCTCCAACTCCATCCCACTTTGTGGGCCTACCGCACCTCCATCCACACCCCCATAGGCGCTACCGCTTATTCCCTGGTCTTTGGTTCCGAAGCCATCCTTCCCCTTGAGATCGAGATCCCCTCTGTAAGGGTATCACTGCAAAACATCCTAACAGAGGAAGAATACAGAACTGCCCACTTACAAGAGCTAGAATTATTAGATGAAAGGTGCCTCAAGGCCTTGAACCATCTCTGGGTATATCAGAACTGCTTGCGTATGAGTTATCACTAAAAAGTCAGAACCTGGGAATTCCAAGTTGGTGATCTTGTCCTCATGGAGAATCAAAAAAATCTACAAGAAAGAGAAAAGAAAGGAAAGTTCGAGCCTAATTGGCTTGGACCATATGTAATCATAGCAAAATATGGATCAGGAGCTTATCAGTTGGCTACTCCTGAAGGCAATCCTTTGGATGATCCAATGAATATCATGCACCTCAAAAGATTTTATGCTTAGTCCTTAGAAAGTCTTAAATTTTCAAAAAGAAAAATGAGAAAAAGATCCTGAAAAATAAAAATAAAAAAATGAGAAAAAGATCCTGAAAAAATCTTCACTTTGGTGAAAACCTAGCAAATAGGCACCTTATGACACAAAAACATTTAAAAATCAAAAAAAGAAAGAAAAACAATTCATCCACCAATAAAAACCACTTTGTGGCACTATGGACAAGTACCTTGGTGAAAAGCTCCATACATGTGCCAAGGTAAATAATCGGATCCACTGTCTATCATGTCGATACTACAAATCATTCGCCATCTAGCCCACCCATGCACAACTTTCCTTATTTTCTGCCTCCCAATAAAACATGTGTATGATGATGAGTCTTTGCCTAAGTCATGAACAAGGAATGTCCCATTAAAACTGAGCTTTTATGCCTCTGTGTAAGCTTCAAGAAGTCTTTAGAAGCAATCCCAAGTCCACAGGTCACTCTCCAAAACCATTAAATCGCTTGCCTAAATCCACAAAGCCCACTTTGCCCTACGGATGACTCCTTCCCTCTCCTGGCAACCTAATCCTTTATCCTAGTTCTACTCTTGGCAAGAGGTATCATTTGGTTGCAAGAAAGTGACTTGTTAGATTTTGTTAGATCTTTTCATATAGACTTGCATCTTTTGCCCTATGGCTGCCACTATTTATGGCTACCTAGGTTCTTCCATATCCAAGTACATTATGATAGGTGCATACTGGGGCATATTTCATAGTATGGCATGTTTTGGATCCCTCTTGTATAAATCGGCGACCTAGTACTAGTGTTTATCAATACTTACCTTCTCGTGTACAAGAGATATCGGTGTGTTTGAGGGTTCCCTTGCACAAACCCACAACTTTGTATTAGTGTTTCTTAACACTTGCATTGTTGTGTGCAATAAATTCCCATTTGTCGACAGAGTCAGTCCATGCCCTGAGTTTCTCATGGCATCCTGATTTCTATAATCAGTGGTGCAAGCCACTCAGGACAACATCAAACTAGGTTGGCTCTCCACATTTGTTGTGCACAAAATCTCACCATCATTCCATAAAATCCTAAACTCAATAATCCCATGAAGTTCTCAATTTTCTCCACTTCCCATCTATTCCATATTCTTCTATCTAAGTTCATTATGTTATTATTGGCATATTCCCTCTTTTTATTAATTCATTCAAAACATTTACCATATAAGATTGCATCACATAAATAAAAGATACACTCATCCATATAGCATTACATTTAGACTACATCATAAATCATTCACACATGTATTTATACATAAGCATCCACTCTGCATCACAAAATAGGTCAGCATAGCACATCCATGATTGCATCCATATATGACATCATAAAACAAACAAAAATAATCCATCACAATAAATGCTACACATCATCTGTCACCAATCGAATCATGTATACATATATATATATAAAGAGGAAAATATGTTCGTCACGATACAATGACCCCTCATTAGGGTCCGTTGTGGTGTATATGGGCCCCTATGAGGGCCCATCTTCCCCCGTGGTCTCTCCTCTCCTATTCTTCCTTCCAAATTCTTCGCAACTGCTTCATATTCCTTCCTCATTTATCCCTTCCACCCTGATTCTTCTTCCTCTCTTTTTTCAAGAATTTTTCATCCTTTTTTCAAAAAAAATCTTGAGGGGGAATACACCTCCCATGCTTTACACTGGGGCATCCTTTTCTTCTTCTATCTTCTACACATCGCCATACACCTCACATAATTAATTCTGATTCTAATCATGTCTTATACAGGATGAATCCTTCCTGAAACCAGACGTTGTGCTCTGATCATGTCTTATACAGGAAGAATCCTTCCTAAAACCAGATGTTGTGATCAGTCATGTCTTATACAGGATGAATCCTTCTTGAAACCAGATGTTGCACTCTGATCATATCTTATACAGGATGAATCCCTCATGAAACCAGACAATGGAATCAATCATGTCTTATACCTCCAAGAAAAACCCTAATCTTCCATTGACATAAATGACTACCAGTGAAAGATATCGGAACTCACACAGAACATATCCATGCTGGATAATCATCTCCAATATCTGGAACATCTTCCAGAACCTCTTCCCGAGGCATATACAACATCTTCATGAATTTTTCCTACCCCTAAGGCATCTGTCTTAGCTACCGTATGAGCTACCTATCGGTACAGGAGCAACCTCTTATGTCGAATAAGTAACCAAGACATTTCCATCTGATGATTGTTCTTTAGTCTTCCTAACCCATCTCTAAGTATGATCTTGTTAGATTTCACTAACCTTCTCTTTTCCTTTCTCATTTCATCCTCCATTACCAACTAATAGATTTCTGCTTCTACAGAATTTAGCAATATGTCCAACCTCATTACATGCATAACATGTAACATTGTCCCTTTGAATTTCTTTGCTAAAACCGGTGAAATTGCTTGACCTACACTGATTAGCCATATGTCCAAACTTTCCACATGCATAGCATTTAACATTCATTCTGCAATCTTTTGTCTTATGACCATACTTATTGCATTTAGAACATTCACCTGGAGTAGAATCAGGGTTCTGATTTGCTTTGTTTCTACATTGCCTAGCCATGTGACCAAATATTTTGCAAACAAAACATCTACCATTAAATTTATAAGCATTAAATTGCCTTACCGGTGCGTTAAGGTTTTGATCTTCATTAGCAATACTGGAACTCTGTCCTTGCTCAAATCCTAGTCCACTGGAATATCCAATCTGCCTTTGTCTCTTCAATAACTAATCTAGTTGTGCTGAGCTAATCTTGATTTTTTCTTTATACTCACTTGCAGTAGTTTGATATTCTCTTAGAATTGTCATTTGTCTCTCAAGATATTGTTCATTACTCTAGGATTGTACAAAATCGGCTCTCAACATATCATTCTCATGAACCAACCTACCACATTCTTCAAATTTCTTCTTAAAGGATACAACAAGATTTTCTTCCTTTTTCTTTCGATCCTCAATCTCCTTAGACATCCTCATAGTTATAATTTGTATTTTATTTTTCATAACCATGTTCTCCTGACTCAATTTCTGACATTGTTCCTTAAGTGCATCTTTCTCTTCATCATCTTGACTTTGCAAAAGTTCCTTCCTCCTAGCTTGAACAGATGATAACCTCTCATGTAGGACAAGAATGAATTCCTTAGTAGAATTCAATTTATCTTGTAGCTTTAAGTTCTTCAACCTTTCACCATCACAATCTTCAAGTGCCATCTCAAGCTGCTTCTCCAAATCCATATCCATGGATTCCAGATTCAAGATCTTCCTCAAGTTGTTAAACTTCCTCTGAGGCACATGAATTTGATACCAATTGTTGGAATCCAATAACATTGAGAGGGGGGAGTGAATCAGTGTTATACCATAATGATCAAGTTTAGCCTTATTTAAACATGCATACACCAACCGGTATACCAGTACATACAAAATTGAAAGAAGTAAAGCAACCAATAAGCCAATCACATAAATGAGAACAATAACACACAAAATTATATGTGGAAAACCTCAATGAGAAAAAAACCACGGTGGGATTTGTGGCCCAAAATATCAATCCACTGGCCATATGAAGAGATATTAAAAAATATAAGGGGCTTACACTTGCAGGAAGGCTTACAGCTTAGAGCACATTGCTCAATCACAAAAGAAGCCTCACTGACTACATAAAAATCCAGACTACAATCTGGAGAAGTGTTGAACTCCTAAGATAGCATCTTCTATGCTAGAATATAGTTCTAGTTCAAGCTCTGTCTGTTCCAGTCTGTAACCGTAAACCCTTTATCAAAATAACCCTTACATGAATATCCTCACATACATAATCTCTTTGATATATTTTGCATCTGCTTTCAATTACATATTCGCATGATGATTCGTTTATGTTTTTTTCAAAAATGATTTATCAAACTGACCTATATACCCTATACAAATTATCATGCCTTATGTCAGTTTACAAAGATATATACAATATCAAATTACATGTCAGCTAGATAACATAAATGCATAAATATTAAAACCAATTGTCGATGCCGGATCCAAGAGATGTCGGCCTCCAATACTGATAACCTTATTCTAAACCATGTCGGCTTCCATTGCCGGTGTAGACACTTAAAAATAATTTTTTAAAATTATTTTTAATTCCTCACATAATTAAGTAATTAATTATGTTAATTCAAATTCTCCTCAATATTAATTAAATATAATTAATATTGTCACTATGGTATGTGACTGATTTATTTAATAAATCAATCCCTTTCTTTATTCTTCTAAAAATTAAATCCTCACAAAACTTCCTCTTGGCTAATTAATTTCAATTAATTAGTTAACCCACATGATTCCTAAAAACCATCTTCTTAATTCATCATTAACCTAATAAAGTCTTCTAGAAACTCCCTAAACTCACTTAACCTTATTCTTCTAATTTTTAATTCCCTCCACTCATTCTCTCTCCTAGTCAAATCCTCCTACAAATCTTAATCCCACCTAACATTTCCTCTAATCCCCCTCCTAATGAGTTGCTAATGGCTAATCATCATGATTAGCCACGAAGTCAACTCCTTGTCCCTTCCATCCAACCACTAGCTTTTAATGCTCTTTTCCTAGATGAATGTGAGATCTTCAAAATCTCACAATCCTCTAGGCATCTCCTCTCCGAAGGAATTTTTAATTCCTTCTTATTCCTCCAATCCCCATGATTATCCCTTTTTGGAGAATTTAAAATTCCTCCTCCCCATTCTTCAAGGAATGTCACATCCCTTGTTCCTCTCAAGGCACATTGGGAAGTCTACCCAATGCACTTTTCTCTTCTCAAGGTACCTTGGGAAGTCTCCCCAATGTACCTTGAGGAGTGTGGAGACAAGAAATGCCTTTAAGGCATATCTCTTGGTCTCCACACCCTCTCTTGGGCCTTGTGTGAGCTCACAAGCAACCCTATCCCTTCATCTTGAGTCCATCCTAGCCGTCCATTATTCCTCTCCTCTTCCTATAAATTGAGGACTCCATCACTCCATTCTTCATCTCCAAGTTCAATAATCTTATGCTGCCCTTTTGGGCCTAGGAAAATCATTTTAGCATCCTTATCATGTTCAAATCATATCTCATCCTCACTTGATCATCTCATCCTTATCATCTTCCAAATCCATTCCATTTGTGCACAACATTGGAGAGCCATCCACATCAAGCAAGCAAGAGGAGCACATCAAGTGGAGCATCATCCAAAGGAGCCTTCACTTCATCAAGCTCCATCCGAAGGAGAAGGTAAAAGGATTGTGTGAGGTATATACATTTACATTATTCATGTTTTCATGCATTTCAAATTATGTTTTTGATTTCATATGCTTCCATGTTTGATTTGCATGCTTATTAACTAATCCACCTCATAGGTCTTTTTCCCCTCTTCAGCCAGTAACCAAAGAAATCCTTTTGTCCTATCGGTGTCACTATAGTGTTTGTGAAGTTCCTGCTAGAGTAGAACTGAATCAAAAACATGAAGCCAGAACACAATACCATGTTCATCAATGACAACATAGTGAAACCAACCAATTGATCATCAATTGCCAACATCTGCCCCTCCAGCAGAAAATAGATTGATGCTATTTGGCATCAGTCCGGTATGCATTATCAAAGCTATGATTCATTCCGGATTGATGTGGTGATGCTACTACTCAAGGGGAGTAGTTAGTCTTGTGATTCAGTGGTTTATGATTTTGATTTTATATTTATGTTAGATCTTTGGCATTGATGTCAAAGGGGGAGAGATATTCATATGAAAAACTTGAGTTATATACATTAGAGGGAGGAATTTGTAGAACTTAACTATGATATCATCTATAGGGAGAGTAAGGATTTGAACTTCATTCCTATATTCTTGTGTTGGAGATTTGTTTGGCATTTCTTGGCACCTGGATGTTTTTCACAACTAGTGTTGGCATCAATTCCAAAGGGGGAGATTATTGGCAATTTGGAGGAATTTATTATGTGTTGCATTGATGTTTTGTCATTGATGTCAACACTAGCTCTTCTAGTTGTTTACTGGTATTTGGTTGGTTAGATCATGTTAATCCGGTATGCTTTAGCTTATGGAATTTGCTTAGATCAGCTATCCATGCTACTCAAATATATGTTCAGTCAATTGGTATTGATTTGGTGATCGGATGCTATCTTATATGCTGGTCAGCCTAGTTTATTAATCCGGTGAGGGTTTCACTGATAGAGCTTTGTTAAATATCTTTTGATACTATACATAAGTGGTGTTGGTGCGGCTTCTAGTAGAGTTTGAGGATGTTGATGGTGATCATTTTTTATACTTGATTGATTGAGATCATTTCTTTAGCGTGTGTGGACCTAAATTAGGTTTGGTACTATCTAGGTTATGGATTGGCTTAATATAACGTGTTGTTGGGATTCCTCGATGTGTATCCGAGATTATTTATGGGTTGGATGATATTTGTTTGGTCTCAGGCTGAAATGTTTTGTAATTATGTAATAAGTTTTATTGTCTAGTGGCCGACCTAATTGTTTAAGGTTGAGGGTTTGTATATACGATGTATGATCTTATTGTAGATCATGTAGGAATGGTATGCAAGCGAATAATGTAATAATTATTCATGTAGAGGATTTGGTTGATCATAGGTGATCGAGTTGGGTTTATGTAAGAGGATTAAGTCCTCCGGTATTGAGCTTAATCGGAACTATATTCAGGCATAGGAGATGTTATTATTGTATTTAATTCTTTCTTTTGGATTGTAGTCTGGATTTCTATGTAGTTAGTGGGACTCATTTTGTAATGAGTAGTGTACTCTAGGTTGTTGGCCTTCCCGCAAGTGCAGGCCCCTCAATTTGTAATCAAATACTTACTACAAAAGTATTATCTAACTGTGGGTAGGCTTCCCACCATGATTTTTCCCTTTACCAGGTTTTCCACATACAAATCTTGGTGTCATGTAGTTGGTATCTATTCTCTAATTGTTGGTTCTGCTGAATTGGTATAACTGTTGTTTTGGTAATTGGTTTATATATTTTGGTCAGCCTAGTTTATTGATCCGGTGAGGGTTTCACCAATAGAGCTTTGTTGAATATCTTTTGATACTATACATAAGTGGTGTTGGTGTGGCTTCTAGTAGAGTTTGAGGATGCTGATGGTGATCATGTTTCATACTTGATTGATTGGGATCATTGCTTTAGCGTGTGTGGACCTAAATTGGGTCTGGCACTATCTAGGTTACGGACCAGCTTAATATGACGTGTTGTTGGGACTCCTCGATGTGTTTTCGGGATTACTTATGGGTTGGATGATGTTTGTTTGGTCTCAGGTCGACATGTTTTGTAATTATGTAATAGGTTTTATTGTCTGGTGGCCAACCTAATTGTTTAAGGTTGAGGGTTTGTATATATATGATGTATGATCTTATTGTAGATCATGTAGGGATGGTATGCAAGCGAATAATGTAATAATTATTCATGTAGAGGATTTGGTCGATCATAGGTGATCGATTTGGGTTTATGTAAGAGGATTAAGTCCTCTGGTATTGAGCTTAACTGGAACTATATTCAGGCATAGGAGATGCTATTATTGTAGTTCATTCTTTCTTCTGGATTGTAGTCTGGATTTCTATGTAGTCAGTGGGACTTATTTTGTAATGAGCAGTGTGCTCTAGGTTGTTGGCCTTCCCGCAAGTGAAGGCCCCTCAATTTTTAATCACATACTTACTGTAGAAGTATTATCTAACTATGGGTAGGCTTCCCACCATGATTTTTCCCTTTACCGGGTTTTCCACATACAAATCTTGGTGTCATGTAGTTGGTATCTATTCTCTAATTGTTGGTTCTGCTGAATTGGTATATCTGTTGTTTCGGTAATTGGTTTATGTATTTCAGTCAGCCTAGTTTATTGATCCGATGAGGGTTTCACCGACAGAGCTTTGTTGAATATCTTTTGATACTATACATAAGTGGTGTTGGTGTGGCTTCTAGTAGAGTTTGAGGATGCTGATGGTGATCATGTTTCATACTTGATTGATTGGGATCATTGCTTTAGCGTTTGTGGACCTAAACTGGGTCTGGTACTATCTAGGTTATGGACTAGCTTAATATGACATGTTGTTGGGACTCCTCGATGTGTTTCCGGGATTACTTATGGGTTGGATGATGTTTGTTTGGTCTCAGGTCGACATGTTTTGTAATTATGTAATAGGTTTTATTGTCTAGTGGCCGACCTAATTGTTTAAGGTTGAGGGTTTGTATATATATGATGTATGATCTTATTGTAGATCATGTAGGGATGGTATGCAAGCAAATAATGTAATAATTATTCATGTAGAGGATTTGGTCGATCATAGGTGATTGATTTGGGTTTATATAAGAGGATTAAGTCCTCTAGTATTGAGCTTAACTGGAACTGTATTCAGGCATAGGAGATGCTATTATTGTAGTTCCATCTTCTTCTGGATTGTAGTCTGGGTTTCTATGTAGTTAGTGGGACTTATTTTGTAATGAGCAGTGTGCTCTAGGTTGTTGGCCTTCCTGCAAGTGAGGGCCCCTCAATTTGTAATCACATACTTACTGTAGAAGTATTATCTAACTATGGGTAGGCTTTCCACCATGATTTTTCCCTTTACCGAGTTTTCCACATACAAATCTTGGTGTCATGTAGTTGGTATCTATTCTCTAATTGTTGGTTCTGATGAATTGTCTAACACCATCGTCATCTATTTGAGCGATTTTGGCAATTCCAGAGGCCACCGGAGTATGGGCCACCTATGAGTCGATTTTCTTACCCTCTTTGTGAATTTTTATCTTAGTTTTTAGGTGATTTTGCAATATTTTTGAATTTTTCTAGGGTTAGGGCTTTTTCCGCATTTTCATTTTTTGGTTTCTTTTTGCACATTCAAATTTTATTTTCATGCATTTGATGAACGTTGTCGCACATATGAATTTTAGACAGTGAATTTGATTTATTTTTTAGAGCGTACGAGTAAGATTTTAGCACATATTAAAATTAGTGTAGCGCATATAAGTGATTTTTTAGCGCATATGATGAATTTTGTTGCACATACGATTAATTAAACAACGCATTTGAAACAACACATTTAATTACTATTTTAGTGCATTTGACACAACAAATAATTTTTTTATTTTTGGAAATTTTTTGACATGTGCCATTTGGATTTTTAGGTTCGTTATGAATTTCTACACCTTGTTGATGTGTCAGTTGAGTTGATTGTGTTAATTTTTATCGTTCATTGATGTTTGTCATGAGTCGATATGAGTCCTTTGTGTCAATTAGAGATGGTTCAAATTTTGGTTTGGATCAAGTTGGTCAAAGTCGATATGGTTCAAGGTCGATATGGGTTACTTGTCGATATGAGTCAATTTTTGATATGGGTCCATTTGTCTATATGAGTCAATTGTTTCTATGAGTCTTGAAGCGATATGGGTCCTAATTTTGATATGGGTCAAATTTGATATGGTTCTCTATTCAATATGAGCCAAATTTTGATATGGGTCTTGATGTCGATATGGGTCAATATCATTATGAGTCTTGGTTCGATATGGATTTGTTTCTAATATGAGTCTTGATGTGGATATGAGTCTCTTGTTTGATATGGATCTTGATGTTATTCGATATGGAACGGTTTCGATATGGGACTGATTTGATTGATTGATTGATCTGTGATATGAGTCTTAATTGATTGAAACATGATTGATTGGTTTCTGAGATTGATTTTTGATATGAAACTTGGTCATTGATATGGTACTTGATTGCGGAGTACCAATTGACTCAGTCGAAGGAGCAAGATTCAATTTCATTGTTTATAGAGCAGAAAGGTGACGACGAGCCCCTATCTATAGACTACTTTACTAGAAACAAAGGGGGAATTATAGCATTCAGACTCTGCAAGGAACTATAATTCCCCCCTCAGAACGCACTGGGAACCCTATGATTAAGCTAGAATATGCTAGAATAAGCTCAAATTACCTTACTCTAACAAGCTACACTTTCTTATTTTAGTAAGTTAATTAATTGAGACTCTAGCAAGCTGTAGTCAAGACTCAATTCTAGCAAGTTAATTAATTCTCCTACTCTAGCCCCCTACTATTCTAAAGGCCTGATAGCCCTACTATTCACCCTATTATTCTATTATTGCTCGATTTTATATGTAATAGGGGTGAGCTCTGCCCTATTCTATGCGAGTCAATTCTAGTAGATTATATACATAAGATTTCCCTGCCATAAGGTAATATGCTTCCAATGCCAATAAGAAGTAACCCATCCAATGGTATTCAACATCCAGAAAACTGCTAAATAAAAAGCATCCCAGGCCAAAATATTGCAAGTATCGCCCCGTCCTGACTATCGCAAGGAAAACTATAATCAGAATCTTTCTTATCAGGCATTAGCTTAGAACTGCGTGCATCTAAATCACCTTTTACTAAAATCAGTGTAGTTGTATGCAAACCTAGAGCAATAGCATGATGAACTAAAAAGTCTCCGGGACCAATTGTTAAGAACAGTGAATTTTTATTATCATTAATAGCACTCAACCAACCGGGTAACCATAAGCTTTTGCCAGCATTGAATGTTGGATCATTTGCTGAAGATAAGAGTACATCAAAACCATATAAGGTCTTACCATGAGTAGATTGTATCCATTGAGCAAATATGGGTTCAATCAAGATTTTCTTTTCTGGAGTACCAAAAGTGAGCATAGCATCATTATGAACATAAAGTCCCAAGGTATGAAAACCTAGGAATAAACTAACAATTGGTATTAGAGCAAAGTCCTCTTTTTGCATAAGTTTAACAACTTAAGGAGATTCTATGACAACTAACTATTTCAGCAAGGATAATCTGAAACTTGATGGAACTAACTATGGTATATGGAAGATCATAATGGAGACACATCTAAATTGCATTGGAAAAGACATATGTGATGTTACACAGAATGGTTATGTTGGTCCTTCACAAGGTCAACCTAATCCACCTACATTGGCTAAGGATCAAGAGAATGATTGCAAAGCAAGAGAAGCACTTTTGAGCGCCTTGTCAGATCAGCAAATCATGGGACTATCAAACCGATCTACCGCTAAATCCATTTGGGATAAATTGGAGACATTGAATGACGGTGATTCCACTGTCAAAATTGCAAAACTAGAAAGCTTCCAGGTCAGGTATGAAAATTTGAAAATAGAACAAGATGAAAGAATTTTTTCTTTTATGGAAAGGGTTAATGAAATTGTTTTGGAAATACAATGTTGTGGAGGTTCCTTAAGTGAAGATAAAATTATTTCTAAAGTTTTAAGAGCATTGCCATCGGCATACAAAATGAAAGTAACTTCTATTAATGAGTTAAGAACTATGCCTAATACATCGATATCTAGAGATACCTTGGTTGGAAAACTTTCAGCATTTGAGCTTGAAGAGTTTATTCCTGTTGCTACAATTAAGACAGATTTAGCTTTCAAAGCATCATCATCTACATCATCTTCATCATCAGCTGATAAATCTGATTGGAAAGCACTCTATGCAAAATAACTTGAAGACATCAGAAGGGAAAATGAAGAACTTGAAGAGCTTGAAGCACTACTTGCAAGGAAAATGCCTAAAGGTCCTATTAGAAGTAAGTATGAAGGTAAAGCACCTTTTAAATGTTTTAACTGTAATAAAATTGGTCATATGGCATCTAGATGTCTGGACGGACATGCAAGATTGAGAGAAGAAGCTAAAAGAACATTTAAGCCTAACCCTGAATATCAGAGATACAAATTTAAGAAGAATAGAGACAAATCATGTTACTATTCTGATGAAGGAGTTACTGATGATTCCGATGAAGAACCAAGAGATAATGGATGGGCTTTTGTTGCAATAACAAAAGATCAACCGGCACCTACTGTTCCATCGGTAGAACAGGCCCTGGCAGCTAAAATTGAAGAAAAGGATGAATGGATTATAGATTTTGGATGTTCACATCACATGACTGGTGATAAAAGTAAATTCTTATCTTTTTAGGAATACAATGGAGGTCTAGTAAGATTTGGCAATGACAAAGCTTGTTTGATTAAGGAAAAGGCACTATATCTTTTGATGGTAAGCACAATATTGACAATGTTTATTATGTTGAAGGTTTGAAGCATAATCTTTTGAGTGTTGGTCAATTAGTTGAAAAAGGATTTCAGTTACAATTCAAGAATGGTAAATGCAAAATCATGAATAGAACTGGTTTGGAAATTGCAACTAGTAATCAGACTAGAGGTAATATATTTCATTTGAATAACATTGAAAAGACATGCTTGATTGCACACATTGATGAGAGTTGGATATGGCATAAAAGACTATGTCATGTAAATTTTGATTGCATTGTGAAGATTAGTTCATCTAAGGAAGTAAGGGATTTACCTAAGATTGTAAAACCTCATAATCCGGTATGTAAGGAATGTTGAATGGGAAAGCAAGTTAGAACAACTTTCAAAAGTATTTATGAGAAAACCAATAATGTTCTTGATTTAACTCATACTGACTTATGTGGTCTGGCAAGAACAAGAAGTCTACAAGGAGATAGATACTTTATGCTAATCATTGATGATTATTCTAGAATGTGTTGGGTTACTAATCTCAGGGAGAAATCAGAAGCATTTGGGAAATTCAAATTATTCAAGGCACTTGTAGAGAATGAAACTGACAAGAAAATCAAATGTTTAAGATTAGATCAAGGAGGTGAATTTACATCTAAGGAGTTCAGTACATTTTGTGAAGTGAATGGAATTAGAAGATAACTATCAGCATCCCGGATACCTTAGCAAAATGGAGTTGTGGAAAGGAAGAATAGAACTATTCTGGATGCAGCTAGAAGCATGATATCAAAAGCAAATCTACCTCATGTGTATTGGAGAGAAGCAGTGAATACAGCGGTTTACACTTTCAATAGAGTTTACATCAAAGGTGAAAATGGTAAGACACCCTATGAATTACGGTTTGGTGATATTCCTACTCTTAAGTATTTCAGAATATTTGAAAGCAAATGTTACATTAGGAAAGATGAGTATATTGGTAAATTTGATCCTAGAAGTGATGAAGGAATATTTCTTGGGTATTCATCTAAAAAAAAGCATATAGATATTTTAATAAGAGATTGCAGAAAATCATTGAGTGCAAATGTGAAGATTGATGAACCCTTTAGAAGAGATTCAAGGTCTACGGATTCTGAATCGGTAATTGAGATAATCACAAATGAACCTATATAGAGTGCACTGGTATAGAATGTTGATTCAGTCACACCAGCATCATAAGAGAATTCCACAATGACTGAAGAACAACATCAAGTGAACACACCCAGGTATGTAAGATTGAATCACTCTAAAAGTCAAATAATTGGGAATAAGTATCAAGGAGTTATGACTAGAGGAAGACTGGAAAATGAAGAGGTATGTTTAATTTATCAAATTGAACCAGCATCTATTATTGAGGCATGTGAAGATAAACATTGGATTATAACTATGGAAGATGAATTAGAACAAATTGAAAAGAACAATACATGGACACTGGTTCCCTGACCTAAAAATAAAAATATAATTGGAACTAAATGGGTATTCAGAAATAAACTTAATGAAGATGGTAAGGTAATCAGAAACAAAGCAAGATTAGTGTGTAAGGGGTATTCATAGAAAGAAGAAATTGATTAGAATGAAACCTTTGCATTGGTAGCTAGAATTGAGGTAGTCAGATTATTTCTTGCATTTGCAGCACACAAGAACTATAAAGTTTATCAAATGGATGTTAAATGTGCATTTCTGAATGGTGATCTTGAAGAGGAAGTCTATATTGAACAACCTAATGGATTTTCATTGACAAATGATAAAGATATGGTTTGCAGGTTAAGGAAAACTTTATATGGATTGAAGCAAGCTCCTAGAGCTTGGTATGCTAGATTGGACAAATATCTTATGAAACTTGGTTACACTAAAGGTAATGTTGAAAGCAACTTATATTTCAAATTGACTAATGAAGACATTTTGGTTATTGAAGTTTTTTTTGATGACATCATTTTTGGAGGAGAAGATGGATTGTGTAAAGACTTTTCTAACAAGATGCAGGAAGAATTTGAAATGTCTATGATTGGGGAGATAAAATTCTTTTTAGGATTGCAGATTTCATAGACTGATAAAGGTATATTCTTATGTCATTCAAAATACTTGAAGGAATTACTGAAGAAATTTGGTATGGAAAACTCTAAATTGGTAAGTTCTCTTATGACTACAACTGATAAACTATCATTGAAGGATGATTTAGCTCCTATTAATCTAACAAGATAAAAATCTATGATTGAAGGTTTATTGTATTTGACACAAACAAGACCTGATATAATAAATGCAATATATATTGTTTCAAGATTTTAGAGTAATCCTAAAGAAAATTATGAATCAACAGTGAAGCATTTTCTGGTATTTACAAGGCACAACAAATCTTGGTTTATGGTATCCTAAAGATGAAAATTTTGAGTTATGTGCATACACCGATGCTAATTGGGTAGGAGATGTAGATGTTAGAAAGAGAACCACTGGTGAGGCATTCTTTCTTGGTAGCAGATTGATTTCATGGTTGATCAAGAAACAAAGTTGTACATCATTATCAACAGCAAAATCAAAATATGTTGTAGCAACAACTAATTGTACTCAAGTATTATGGATTAAGCAAATGTTGAAGGACATAAAGGTAAAATGAAAAGAACCTATAATCATCTATTGTGATAATTCAACAGAAATTGATATATCCAAGAATCTTTTATTTCACTCTAAAACTAAACATGTTTCTATCAAATACAATTTTTTGAAAAAAAATGTTGAAGCAAAAGAAGTGAAATTGGTTTATGTGAATACTAAAGAGCAAATTGCAGACATCTTTACTAAGCCTTTGCCTAAGGAAATTTTTGAATATCTCAGAGAATAGCTTGGGGTTATACCCTCACCCGTAGAGACTTAGACAATTGATGCTTGGCATCAAACCGATAGAATTTACAAAGAAACCTTTTTCCAGCTTTGATGGAGGAGAGCTACTTCTCAGGGGGAGTAGTTGGATATGTTGGTATTTGTAACTGGTTGTATCTAGTATTTGTATTACTTTGGCATTCGATGTCAAAGGGGGAGAGATATCTATAAAAAAACACATTATCCTTTGGGGAGAGATTATTCATTGGGGGAGAGATTTCTACTCTCTGCATTTATATTTTAATTGATCTATTCTAGAGATTGTTGGTTTTTGGTTTATTGGCATTTCTGCTTTGGCACTTAGATGATTTTTCCATCTTGTGTTGCCATCAATTCCAAAGGGGGAGATTGTTGGTATTATGGATATGTTGCATTGGTTTTATCATTGATGTCAACACTTATCAACACTTATCCTTCTGGATATCTTTGATTATGTTCATTGGCAAGTTCAGTGAGTTATGCACAGTCACTGGTATTTGGTTCACTGGCAGGTTATATTGTTCACCAGCACTGAGGATGACTTGGTATCATCTGGAGATCACTTGGTTATGTTGAAGACATGGTTTCGACACTTGGTTTTGGAGATTTGGTTATTGGTCTAATCAGGTTGACATATTTATTGTTACTGACAAATTGGTCTAGGTTATGGACTGGCATGCATTATCTATTCTAGTTCAGCACGACATGTTATGGATATAGTTTAATCAATTAATATTGTTGTTGATTCGACATGATGCATCACATCTTTACTTGTTGTAATTGATTTTTATTGTAATATTCTTAGTGAGTCGACCTACACATTTGGTCTTAGGTTTTGGTATATATGTAAGATCTCAATTGTGAGATTAATATGGTGGTGATAGGTAATAAGGTATTGTAAGGTTGTGATATTTGGTGTATGCAAATATAAGAAGAGCCACTCATGCAGACATCATTTGAAGATTCAAGGAAGGTTTGAAGGAGACAATCAGAGCTTAACCGGTACTAAATCCAACATTGGAGATGCTACTTTGAGCAATACATTATCAATGGATTTAATCATCCAATTGTAGTCAGTGTGACTCTTATTTTGTGATTGAGCAGTGAGCTCTAGGCAACTGGCCTTTCTGCATGTGCAGACCCCATTTGTAAACACATACTATCTACAGTAGTATCATCTAATTGTGGGTAAGGTTTCCCACTGTGGTTTTTCCCCTTACAGGGTTTCCACGTACAAATCTTTGTGTTATGTGTTGTGGATATTGTTTCTCTTTCTATTTCATGCATTAAGTTTCACCGGTACTGTTATTAATTGTTAATCTATTTACCGACATTTAGTTTGGTTTACCGGTATTAAGTATCAAGTTTTGTTAAATTGTATTTGAGATAAAATTATTAGACAACTGATTCACCCCCCCCTCTCAGTTGCCTCTAGGTCCTAACAGTATGAACCATTTCAATACGCAAATCAGAAATATCTTCGATGATACTCCAATGATCATGTCCCGAGACAAATTTGCACATATTAATGATTAATTTACAAATAGTAGACAAGAAAAATATCATGTTCCTTCCTTGTTCCTCTATTCAAAGACATCCTGAAGTCACTTAGAAATCATGATAGTGAAAATCAAGATACAAAAGTTGAACAATTATGTTAAAATCATTATCCAAAAGATACCATCCATTGAAAAGTGTGTGATGTGCTTAGACTCACTTTGTGATAGTTTTATGGTTGACAATTTGATCTCGTGTTCGATGTTGGATGTGTCTCAATTTTCGCTTCATAAGAGTTTCCCGACTATTGTTCTACCTATTTGATTAAGCTTAAAATGATCAAAAAAAATTCCCCCAGCTAGGTGCAAGATTTTGCCTTAAGCCTAGAAACAAATTCATTATGATGTACCCACCCGGGATGCCTACGTATGTACAAAAGCTTTATTATGAATATGAACAACATTGATAGAAAAGAATGAATACAAGCGGAAGGAAGCATGAACTAATAGATGGAAGAGATAGCAGATAGATAGCGCTTGTTCGCCAGGTTTTCACCATATGTTTTTATTGCACTTTTTCTCATATTTGATTTTTTTTTTGGATTTTCTGCTTTTTTACTGTTTTGGGGATTTTTCTACTTTTTCACTATTTTGGGAATTTTTTTCTTTTTCAGACATAAAACTTCTTCAAATGCATGCTATTGATGGGTTCCTCGAGCTAATCCTCATCCTGTGTTGATAGCTGATATGCTCCTGACCCAAATACTATTGTGACCACAAATGGACCTAACCAGTTGGTTCAAACTTTCCTTTGTTTTCTTGATCTGACTGGTTTCATGGATTTTCTTTTAGTTCTAGTTCCTTAACTTGAAAGACTCGTGGTTTGACCCTGTGATTATAACTTCGACACATTATTTGCTGATATACCTTTAAATGATCAAAAGCATATTGTCTTTGTTCATGGATTAATTCTAATTCTTGCAATTGAGACACTCGTTATTCTTCATCTGAGATAAGACATTTTAATGATACTCGTAGAGAATGTATCTCCACTTCTATTGGTAGTATTGCTTCCAATCCATAAACAAGAGAGAAAGGTGTGGTACCTATTGGTGTGCAGATACTAGTACGATAGGCCCATACAATAGAGTTTAATTGAATATGCCAATCTCTGCTAGCATCATTCACTGTCTCTTTGAGGATTTTCATAATGGTTTTTTTTCTGCTTCGGCTTGCCCATTCCCTTGTGGATGGTAGGGTGGAAAATTTGTGTTGAATCTTTAATTTGTCACATAGTTCTTGGAAATCCTGATTCTTGAACGGTCGCCCATTATCAGTGATAATGGTCATGGGTATTCCATAGCCACAGATAATGTAATTTGAGATAAATGCAACAATTTGTTTTCCTATGATATTTGTGAGGTACTTCCTCAATCCATTTTGAGAAATATTTTGTAGCTACAAGGATGAATTTGTGACCATGAGATGAAGAAGTATTTATCTTTCCTACTAGATCAAGACCCCATTGGCAGAAAGGCCAAAATGATGCCAAAGCATGAAGTTCTTGTGCTAGTGCATGAATCAAATTTCCATAGATCTGACATTGTTTGCATGTTCTAGCTACTTGAAAAGAATCTCGTTCCATAGTTGGCCAATAATAGCCCAAGCGTATGAGTTTTTTTGGAAAGGTAAGACCACTTGAATGAGTACCACAAATATCATTATGGAATTCATTTAAGGCCTTCTCAAATTCTTCTTGTTTGATACATCTTAAAAGAGTACCGTCCAGACCTCGTTTAAAAAGGGTATCCATGACAGAGTATAATGGGAGGATTGGTGAATAAAGTTTCTCTTTTGGCTCTTTGATAAATCAAGAGGTATGGTGTTATTTTTCAGGTATGTGTAAGTTGGGCCATAGTGGGAGGAATCATGCCCAACAAGGTGACAGATAGTTTGGGAATTAGGACAATTATGAGCATGATAAAACAACTCTTCCACTAGGAATTCATAACACTGTTGATTTTCCTGTGTCTAAAGGAGAGAAGCAATTTTTTCCATGGCATCTACTGCTTTGTTGTCATTCCTTAGAATCTGTTGAAAATTTATTTCTACAAAGTATTTCTTGATATCATCAACCATCTTTTTATAAGGCATTAACTTTTCATCATTTGTTTGAAAATCGTCATTGATTTGATTGATGATGAGCTGATAGCCTCCAGAGACTTGAAGTTGTGTAATGTTCCATTCTATAGCCATTTTGATACCTCTAACCAAAGCTTCATATTAAGTTATATTGTCGGTGCATGGAAAGATTAATTTGTATGCTTTTGGAATTGTATGACCTTGTGGTGTGATGAATAGAATACCTGCTCCTGATCTGTGTTGTGTATATGAACCATCAAAGTATAATTGCCATGTTTTTGTTGTGACTGTTAGGACATCAACATTGGGAAATTCAATCTGCAAAGGACGATTATCCTGGAGCGGTGCCTTAGCTAGTTAGTCTGCAATGACTTGTACCTTTATAGCTTTTCTGTCAACATACTCAATATCAAACTTGCTCAGGATTATGATCCATTTTGCTAATTGTCCTATTAATGTTGCTTTGCTGAGTAAATACTTCAATGGATTGATTTTAGCTATCAACTTGATGGAGTGAGATAGTAGATAGTGTCTTAATTTTTGAGAAGCAAAAACTACTGCTAAGCATGCTTTTTTTGTTGGTGAATAGTTGAGCTTGTATCCCACTAGTGTTTTGCTAATGTAGTAGATGGCCCATTCTTTTTCTTCATTATCCTATTGTGCAATAACTCCTCCTAATGATACTTCAGTGGTTGATACCTGGAGTAACAACAACTTTCCTAGAATTGGTGACATTAGGACATGTGGTTGCATGAGATACACCTTGATCTTGTTGAATGCCTCCTCACATTGATAGTCCCACTTGAAATGAACATTTTTGTGTAATAGATGAGTAAATGGTTGACATTTATTTGCTAGTTGATCAACAAGTCTTCTGATTGACTAGAGTTTGCCTTGGAGTGATTTGAGCTGACTAATATTCGTGGGAGATGCCATCTCCATGATTGCTTTGACCTTAGTTGGATCTACTTCGATACCTCTAGTTGAAACAATGTATCCCAATAGCTTTCCTGAAGTGACACCAAAGGCACATTTATTGGGATTGAGCTGTAGCTTATACTGTTCTAACCTGTCAAAGATATTTTTGAGTATTCCTATATGGTCTTCTCTGTTGTATGATTTTTCCAAGATGTCATCCACATAATCTTCCATGAATGTATGTATCATGTCATGGAATATCGTTCTCATATCTCTCTGATATGTAGCACCTACATTCTTTAGTCCAAAAGGCATGACGTTCTAGCAGAAAGTACCCCATGGGCATGTGAAAGTTGTCTTTTCTTGATCTTCAGGTGCTATTTTAATCTGATTGTATCCAGAGAAACCATCCATTAGAGAAAACATGGAGTGTCCAACAGTTAAATCTAGAATAATATTAATGTTAGGCAAAGGAAGTCATCCTTTGGATATGCATTATTAAGATCTCTGAAGTCTGTGCATATTCTGATACTTTTATCTCATTTGGAAATGGGAACAATGTTGGATACCCATTAAGGTTAAGCTATAGGTCTGATGACATCCAATAATTTCTTTAATTCTGCTTTGACTAGAAGAGCAATATGTAGATGCATTTTCCTTAATTTCTGTTTAATTGGTTTGGCTCTTGGAATGACATTTAAGTGATGCATAATAAGCTCTGAATCCAATCCTAGCATGTCTTCATATGACCAGGCAAAATTGTTTTATTGTTGTTTGAAGAATTCCATATATTGTTGCATTTCTTCTTTTGACAGAGAAGTTGCTAGATGTAGGATCTTTGGTTGCTCTGTTGTCCCAATGTTAACTACTTTTGTTGGTTAGATCAAAAGGGATGACCTTTCTTGATAGTCCATAGGTAAACTATCAAATCTCCCATCTTTCGGTGCCTCGAGGAGGTTTTCACCATTAGATGTGTCCTTTCTTTTTACTTTTTCCCGAGCTAATGTTGCCAAGAAATGGTTTTCAGCATTAGACCTGATATTATTTTCTTTATTTTCTTTTTTGTGACTAGGAAATTTGGCACCCACTTGACTGGAAGATGCGTTACTGAAATTCCTAGTGAAAGTTGTTGTGGGTTCGATTGCATTAAGATATATGGATATGGAATGGTCATTTAGAAAGGTATCAGTGGCAATATGTCCTTCATTTTCCCAATCAATAAGTTCAGGGTGGATTAGAGGTAGGGGGTCATCAGGTTGAGATGTTTTGAGAATATCAAGGGTCATGATGGATGTATCAAAGTTTTTGATATGTATGTCTATGTCTAGAACGGTACTCTCATCAGAATAACCTTGCACAAGGAGCTCTTGATCGTCCTCGATTAAGTCCAAGTCAGCCGAATGTGATTCTAATTCAAGTGAGCCAGTTCCTAACATTTGCCCTACATACGTGTGAACTACATTGACTCCTACATCTTATTCAAAGCAATTTTCTTCAGCCGATTCTTCAGAGTGATAAGAATCCAATTCCCATTTGTTAGAATCTGTCTCACTTGCAGCTTGCAATCTACAGATTTGTTCATATAGTATTTGATTTTTTTCTTCAGCTTTTCTTGCTATATCTTTTCTTCTTTCATATTCAACCTCTTCTGAACTGAGATTGATTTTTTTCAACCTTGCTATGAGTTCTCCTTGATTAGTACCAGGTTTGTGCTTGTTTTGATTGAGATAAAAGGCTGCTTGGGAGGTGCTTTTAGTTTGTTTTTCCTGTTGATTTGAAGCTTGCTTCTTTCCCCATTTCATGTTTGCTTGTGCTCATTGCTTAGCTAATGTTTCTTCTCTTTCAATTGTCAGTTGTTCTTGTTTGTTTTCATATTCTTCTTGTTGTTGGCTAAAAGATGTGTCTTCTGGTAGAGTAACTTTTCCATACCCTAAACCTGCTTTGTCTGTAGCCTATTGAGTATGAGATTGGATAGGTTCTGATATACTTTATTTTATTTTCCCTATAGGACCTGTTCCAGTGTATCCCATTTTTTTGAGAATGTTAAATCCTTTTCCATACTTTTTTGTAGGTATGCGAACATTGTTGATCTTTTGTGGTACTTCTTTGTCCTTGTATAGCCACCGTAGTACATCTTTGTCTTTTGTTTCCTCTAATAAGGTCCCAGCACTAAAAAATGATCCATCAAATATCGGAAGATGTTTCACAATTGGTTGTTGTTTAGAGTTTGATGGTTTTCCAAAGGATTTAGGAGAAAGTGATAATTGTGATATTGAATATTCTCCATTCTGTTGATCTCTTAGATACATTTGTTTTTCCATACTTGACAAAATTGAGGCAAATGATTTTTCTTTAGATTGTATGTTTGAAGATGATGCCTCCCTATTATGAGGAACAATGACTTCTTGAGCTGGTTTGAGATTACTACAATACTAAAATGGATTTGAATCTGCTGAGATCATGATTTCCTGCCCATTGTAGGTAAACTTTAGGCACTGATGATATGTGGATGGAACAGCTTGTATGTCATGTATCCAGGGTCTTCCCAATAGTATGTTGTATGATAAGTCCAAGTCTAGAACATGGTATGTTGTGTCTTTTTGTAAAGGTCCCACTCTGATGGGTAACATCACAATTCCTTTAGAAGAACACTCTTCTTCATCATAGGCTTTAATGGTGCTCTTTTTTCGAGGACCAACTGCATCTTCTGAATAACCTAGAGCATGGACAAGACTCAAAGAACAAATATTTAAGCCAGCTCCTTCATCTATTAGGACATGTTTAACTTGTGTCGTATGAATGATAACTTTGATATGCAAGGGAGAATTATGGGGATGTTACGAGGACATGTCGTCTTCTTTAGTGAATGATTAGCAGTGAGAGGCTATGAGGTGTCCCACCATGGTTTGGAATTGATCTATATCCAAATATTTAGACACTGTTGTATCTACTAATGCTCTTTCAAGAATTTCTTTGTGTGCAGGTGACAGCTTTAAAATTTCTAAGATGGATATTTGCGCAAGCGTTTTTTGCAATTGCTCCACTAGATTATATTGTTTTTTAGTGGATGACGTGTTTGTTGTAGGACCCAGAAAATAAACTTTAGCTTTGTTTCTTGTGATAGCATGAGCAGGTTCTTGATTTTGTTTTTCTTTAACTACAATCACATTTACCACATTATCATACATATGAGCATAGTTTACCTTCTCTTTACCCTGACCATTATTTGTTATTGATGATTCACCCCTCTCACAGTTATTATTACATTATCAATCATTTTTCCAAAACTTTGATGTCCTTGTACTTTTAGATTATAACTTATTTGATCATTTAGGTTGTCGATGAATATGTCCATTTTTTCATACTCTGGAACTATATGAGGATATCATGAAGCTAACTGTCTCCATCTCTGTAAAAATGTCATGAAAGGTTCTCCACTCTTTTGTTTGGCATTACATAGGTCTAGCATTGTTACTTCATGTTGTATGTTGTAACAGTATTGTGAAACAAACTTATCCACCAATTCTGAGAATGATCTGATTCCAAGTGGAAGTTTGGAGAACCATTCCATAACTAGTCTAGTTAAGCTTTTCGGAAATAATCTCATCAAGTAGGTATCCTCATGTGCAAACTCCATACTCATTGTGCAAAATTCTCGTATGTGATCTTGAGGGTGAGTGCTTCCATTATATTTTTTGTATCTAGGAGTTTCACAAGCTATAGGAAATGGTATCATAGTTAGATTTATGTCGAATGGATAAGGACAGATTGCTTGAAGTGAGTATCTTCTAACATTTCCTCTCTGCATATCTTGAATTTGTGTTTGCAGTGTTTGTATTTGTTGTGTGAGAGTTGTGATAGGATTATCAACAGGATTTGTTCTTGTGTAACCATGATTTTGCATTCTAGGAGGATCTTGATCTCTTCTTGTATTATCTCTACCCCTTCTTGTATCCTCATTGGATTGAACATTATTTAGAATTTCTACCTCATCCCTTTTGGGAATGTAAGTTTCCTCATTGGTTTTAGTGTTACTATGAATTGACGTGTCATTAATTTTGAAACCAAAAATATCCTCATATTGTTTGTTATTATAGGGGGGGTCACTTCTCTTTTGTGTCAATTTGTTCACATCAAAATATCGGGGGAGTGTAGCACCAGATTTTGCTAACATAAATATTTTTCCTTTTTTCCCTCCAATATTTTCTGCATAAATTTATCTAATTGAGGATATTTTTTGATGTCTCTGACATGTTGTTCTGTTATTTCCTCTTCAACTTGTATTTCATCTTTGTGTTCCATGGTTCTATGATCTTCAGTTATTTCCAAACTTTCAATTTTCGTCTCTACGATCTTTCGTCTCTGAGCCGTGGTTAAAATGGGCATACACATGTGTTAGATATTGTGCTGGGATTCCATTGTCCAAAAGTTGTTTTGATAAGTGATCAACTATCAATGTAAATTTGATAGAGTGATATGACATGAAAAGATGATTCAAGTGTTTAAAAGTTTGCAAGTGTTTCGATCTTCGGTTTTGGAGTGCAATGATGATGATTTTGATAAAAACCAAGTCAAATAGGAAGGATATATCCTACGATGTGGGACAAGGTTATCCTAACCAAACATTGTATTTTCATGATAGAGGATGATAGATCCTGATGAGAAACTATGTTTTGAGTGATCAGTTTATCAAAGAGGGTGATAATGCACTTTGAGATGTTAGATCTTGAACTTGTTGAAGGTGAATACTTGAAACTCTTGAGGTGTCTATTTCTAGAGTCTAATTTGACAGATGATAACTTGACCAAGAAAACCAAGGACACAATCTAAATATAGAATGACAGATAACATGTGTTTATGCTCACTGTAAACTGACCAAGAAAATATGACAGATCTGAAAAGGATATGCAAGAAGACAGTTCTGGATAGACAAAGACATAAATTCGTACAACAGATTATACAGCCCCGAATGACAATTTAGGCAAGCTCATACGAAAAACCAAAAATCTCGCACAATAGAAGACATAAACTCATACGATATTCCTCACAAAACCAAATGATAAAACATGACACAAAACTCTTTGCTAAGATGACTCGTACGACAATACTCACTAGGCCAGACGATGAAAGATGACATAAATGTTTTTTTTCTAAACTGGCTCGTATGACAATTCTCACTGGACTGGATGATAAACTAGATGCCTTGTATGACAAACTAACAAACTCGTACAACAGAGGATAGAACAAAGATATAAAATTTGTTTGGACAAATTTTTGATTAATGAAGTTTGATGTTTTGCTTCTGTTTTCTACTTTTTTAGATACCTGATTTTCTGTTTTAGGGACAAAGACACAACAAACATGTGATATGTTAAGTTACCTCAAGCATAGTACACTACCTAAGGAATTTGGCTAAGAGAGAAAACATTTTCTTGCAAACTTAGGTACACACCCAATAGCTAATCAAAATACGGCCGTTGAGTCTCACACAATGGATTCTCAACACCCTATTATCTGACTCCAAATGCTAATGGGGGCACGATATGGCAAGTGTCTTGGTAGAGTTACTATCTCTCTTGCACAAACATTATCCCCCTTTCAGAGGTGAATCGGGTAGCTTCTAATTTTAATCGGAACTAGTAAGGGATACGTTCAACACGTCGAGGTATAAACTCAGTTAAGAGGTCTCCCAGCCTTGAAAACCAAGGTTTGATGTACCCGAAGGTATAGAGGAGAGATATTCCTGAGCATTATCATTCACTTGATTTTCATCAACTCGGATTTATTTTATAGTGGGTTGGAGTACTTGGCGTTAGCCGTTCCCACTTGGTTCATTCCCCTCTCACCGGTCTTAATGGCTTTGGCCCTATAGGCTCCTCGGGAGGGCATGCCCACTAAAGATATGCACTATTGAAAGAAAAGGATGAGTTTGCCTTTCTAATCACCTAAGAAAAGTGAGAGCATACTCACCTATCCTCAAAACACATAATACTTGTTTGTTCATTCCCTTTAACAAAAAACAAGTGTGCCTAGAAAATTTAAAGAAGACATAAGTTTGGTTGAGTCCTCATAGGCAACCTGCAAAATAGATACGTTAGTAGTCATGATGTTTGGATGAAATGAAGCTTTGACAAGCATAATCTTTGACAATCGTCCTGCAAAAAACTAGTTAGGCTGCCAAAAAGCTCACAAATAGACTAGAGTTAGCATTAGTAATAATCAAATTGAATAATGAAAACCCTAAAATACAATTTATTTTGAAAACATAGAAACATAATTTCATACGACAATTCTCACTTGATCGTATGATAATTCTCACCTCCTCGTATGAGGACACAAAGGAACTCGTACGAAATTATGAATCAGACCCGACCAAAAACTTGCTAGATTGGAAATTTGATGATGCTAAGAGGCCAAAACTGAGATTTTTGGCCCCAAGGTGGGCGCCAAAATGTCATGTTTATGAAGTGTGATACCTGTAGCTCCAACACAAACACTCAATAGATCATTACAATCATGGTTAGCAAATAAGAATCAAATAAAAGATGCACCATGACAAAGAGACCTATCACCTCCTAAGAGATGTGAGTATGGATTTGCTCTCAGAGATTCTAGATAAGCAATCCCAGTGACTTGACTACACCTAGATGGAGGATTTGAAATGATAATGATATGCAAAGATGAGATTGATTATGCTATATTGATCCAAGAGACTAATTAAGCTAATGATATGCATGATTAAGTTATGATGATGATGCAATTAAGCTAGAAAAGAGATTGATTAAGCTATATGATTCATCAATTATGCTAGAAAATGATCAAATTTAGCTAAATCTAAGATGCAATTGCCTATAACAACAATGCTCAAATGATATGATGCCTAAATTGATAATGAGATGGGATCCTTTATGCTCCAAAATGGGGGATATTTATAGGATTTCCAAGGTCAGGGGTGAGGTGGAAGGAATCAATGGTCAAGATTGATTCTGAAGATATCAAGAGTGAAATTGGAGGAGGTTGGAGAAGAGGTTGGAGGAAGGGACACTTGTCATCTCTATGGTGACAAGTTTCAAGGAGCCTTGCTCATAAAAGGGAAAGTGTCCAAGAGAGGAGACATGTGACCAAAGTGCCATGTGTCTTAAGGAGATAATATCCACAACATAGGAGGTTAGGATAAGGAGGTTAGAATGTGCAAGATAGGATAGGGTTGGTTAAACCCAAGGTTAGGTGGAAGGGGTTAGGTTAGAGAGATGGTTAGGTTAGGTGGTTAGAAGTTAGGAGGCATGTGGGTAATTTGAATTTTAAAAATTAGAATTATAGGAAAAGACTAATTAATTTTCAACAACTCATAAATGAATTTGTTTTAATTAATTAGGGGATTAGAAGAATTGATTGAAATGGGGGGAATATTAATTAATTTGAATTAATTAATCAAAGGGGACTATGAAATGAACTTAATGAATAAATCCTTAAATTTATTTATAAGTAGATGAAAGGAAGAATTTAATCAAATTGCCTAATGAATTCAATTAAATTAGGAGGGGAGATTAATTAAATAATTGCTTATTTAATTAATTATCTTCAGACCATTTTTAGGTGTATACAATGCACATGATATGCATGGGGGGTATGTTTTCTTTCCCACATATATCATGAGCTCCATCAGGTGGTCTATGATGATGTGACTAGTCTAGCTTTCGGGTGCACTCTTGTGCAGATTTGGGTATGGGAGCACATAGAAGTGACCCATCCACTTGGAGAGAGGTTTATATCAGTAGGGGAACCTTTTATGATGATGTATAACTAGGTTGCTTCCCAGCCATTGCTCAGGAAGTTAGAGTTTGGAGGCGGGCTTTGGATGACATGGATTCAGTAGTGTAGAGGCCATATCAACTGTGTGAGCCTTGGCTTGAGGATGGATTTGAGGTGTCATATTTATTTTTTAGAAGATATATTTTGGGCCGCACCCCTTATGTGGTAGAGCAATTTATTCTGGCTTGGGTTTACCAACAGTTTGGTCGCATGTAGCCTATGTTGTAGTGGATGACTGTGTACGCTAGGGTACACAAGGAGATGATAGATTAGGGGCCTATATTGGAATTTCTATAGCTTGGGCTGAGTTCTAATCCTTGCCATTTTGTGTATGGAGAATGTTGGAGGATGTAGCTGATGCTGGGATGACAGCGGAGTATACAAAGTATTTTCTTACACACAGGATCTGATGGCTGACAGGGCCAGGAGAGTCAATTCCTACACTAGATGACCTGAGTGTTGCTTGTGTAAAATAGACAAGAGTTAACCTTTGTCCCATACAAATCCAAAATGTCTTTAGTGATATGTTGCCTGATCACGTCATAAGACAAATTGGTATAGTAGAAGCTTCCACTCCCAAACAATAGACAAATAAAACATCACATTCCTTCCTTGCTTCTCTAGTCATAAGACATCCTTGAGTCACTTAGGAGATATGATAAGAAAAAATATTAACAACCATATGTAAGATGCATGCTATCTGAAAAGTATTCTTGTCAAAATAAAACATCTTGCAAATAGATCCTTTTGTCCAGTTCAAGTCAGTTCAATTCCTTGATGTCTAGCCTCATGTATCATTGTTGTGGACATTGTTGGTTGTTCTCATACTTGTGTTGGAATTTGGCATAACTAATATAGATGAGGTGATGCATTTGAAGTTGGATGACTACACCGGTAAAGGATAGAAGTCTATTTGTGATGAAGAGATTGATATTCTATGAATAGATGACATGATCAATTATTTGTGTTGTCATTGCTGGCAACTGATGTTAGATGATGTTCCTGATTATTTTTTTTGTCATCTAAGTGATTTGGTTTACTAGAAGACAGGGTTTACCAACAAAGAGCTAAAGTCTATGAAATACGACTTTAACCGGTAAAGCAGAATTGTATTGCTTGGATCGGTTGATCGACGATGATTGGTGATTTTTGGTTTGGATGGTGAACTTGTATCATGGAAATATGTATATGACTAGAACCAAAACATCTGGAGATTACCAGAAGGCGTGTTTCAAATTTCTGATGAAGTCTTGCTAAGGTTTTAGTAGGATTTAAAGACTGGTGAAAAAATCATCAAACCGGTAATTATTTCTGTTATGACGGTGATCAACGACAAGTCTACATGAAGTTGGTAAAATGACACAACCCACATGAAAGATTTAAATATTATTTTGGCATGTTTCAAGGAAGATTTTCTTGGGAATTATCGAAATTCTTAGTAGTGTTATGAGGGTAAAGATCAGATTTCTGTGATGAGTTACGATCAACCAACAGTTGATATTGCATTGTAATTTGTTATAATGATATGTATAATGATCTATGATGATCTCTTGTGATCTAATTGTAAATTTATGATGTAATTAGGTTTTGTGGCCGACCTAGTTGTGATGGCTATTTAGGTTGACACAGTTGATGTTTATTGTGTCGATGGTCTTAGAGAATGTGTTAAGTTGTCCAAGTGAAGTGTGAGATATTCTTGAGAGTTGCAGAGTGTTGAGTATAACTGGATCCGATCAAGCAAGCAGAGAAGTGCAAGTAACATATCATTCTTTCACCCTTGTTCCCTAATAGTTGCAGCATGTTAAATCCCTTGACCGAGTAGGTCCTAACAGGCCTTAAATATTTGAATCCCCTAATAGGGAAGCTCTCAAAAGAGTGTTAAATCCTCTTGTGAGATTGATCCTAACAAATCATCAAGCTCCTAACCAGGCTGCAAGGAAAATCCCCTAACCAGGTGACTCCTAACAGGGTCTGCTCCTAACCGGACGTACTGTAAGCTCCTAACAGGGTGTACTTCGAAAGATTACAAATATTTGTGGGTGCCAACTCCCACCATGGTTTTTCCCTATTTGAGTTTCCACGTCAAAAACTTATGGTGTTCATGTGTGGAATGTTTTTCATGTGATGTTCTTGTTTATATTTCATTTCATGCATTATTTATGAGACACCGGTTATGATGTTTTATCAGAAGTTTATCAGAGGTTACCGGTACTAATAAGAATTTGTTTGAGGAAGTATTTAATTTTATTGATCAGGTTAATGAGTTGGTAAATGATCAATTTTATATGATTGCTTTGGTGGTGAAAGTATTGGTAAGTGATTTGATTAATGCGTTAAGCAAATCTGATAAAGAGGTTATTAGATCTTATTGCAGAAGTTGAGACATTTGTTAATTGGTTTCAGATCTGAGATAAGTTTGTTTTTGGGTTTGAAGTTTTAATTGGCCTTAATACTGATTCACCCCCTCTCTCAGTATTAAACAGATTCTAATAGGATTCACAATTGGTATCAGAGCATTGGTCCTCTGTGTGCAGAAAGCCTATCTGCTTGAGGAAAAGATTCTGAGGAATTCAAGATGATGAAGAAAGAGGGTCCCAAGTTCAACAAGGATAACTCCAAGATCTGGAAAGATATAATGAAGATCTACATCAGAGGTCTTGGTGCACAATATTGGAAGAAAGTTGAAATAACATATGTTGCTCCTACCACTACTCCCTTGACACCGGATGAACTCAGAGAGCAGCAAGATAACATGCAAGACCTAGAAGCTATTATAAGTACTTTATCTGATTCGGAATATATTGATGTTCAAGGATTGGAAACTGCAAGTGAGGTTTGGGAAAATTTAGAGACAATCTATTAAGGAGATTAGCATGTTCAAAAATCCAAAGAAGAAGATGACAATGAAGAAATTGTGTTTGTGGCTATGAAGGAGGAATTGTCCGATAAAAAGGCACTAGTATCTCATATGGAGAATAGTGATGAATGGATTATAGACATGGCTACTCACACCACATGACCGGAGACAAAAGTAAGTTCATAACCCTTAATGAATTTGATGGAGGTGTTGTTAGATTTGGAAACAACTCTCCTTGCATGGTGAAAGGTAATGGTTCTATCTCTCTAAATGGGAAGAGTAATGTTGATGATGTATTTTGGGTTGATGGTCTTAAGCATAATATTTTAAGTGTTGGTCACCTCAATGATAAAGGTTATTTGCTTGAATTTAAGAGTGGAGTTTGTGGAATCCTTGGAGGTAATGGTGAACTGATTTCTACCGGAAGCAAACTAGAGGTAACTTATTCCATTTGAATAGTAATATTAATAATTGTCTAGTTGCAAGAATGGAAGACATTTGGTTATGACATAAAATATGTTGTCATTTTAATTTTGATAACTTGGTTAAGATAAGTAAGTCAAGTGTTGTAAGAGGATTACCCCAACTTATCAAACCAGATAGTGTGATATGCAAAGATTGTCAAATCGGTAAGATGACCTCTATTTCTTTCAAGAGAAAGAATGGTATTTCTGAGAATGTTTTAGATTTGGTACATATTGATCTTTGTGGCCCTATGAGAACAAAAGTTATTATGGTGATGGGTATTTCATGATCTTAACCAATGACTATTCTAAAATGATGTTGGTAACATTTTTTAGAGAGAAATCAAAAGCATTTAATAAATTTAAATCATTTAAAGCTCTATTTGATAAGGAAACTGGTAAGAACTTGAAGTGTTTAAGATTAGACCAAGGAGGTGAAATCACATCTAATGAATTTGTTAAGAATTGTGATGAACGGGGTATAAAGAGATAGATGTCTACTCCGAGGACACCACATTAGAATGGCATAGCAAAAAGGATAAATATAACAATAGTTGAAGCTACAAGAACCATGTTATTACAGGGTAATGTATCCAAAATGTTTTGGAGAGAAGCGGTCAGTACTATTGTATACACTTTAAACTGGGTATTGGTAAAAAGAGGTAACAATAAGACACACTATGAGCTATGGTATGAAAAAACTCCTTGTGTAAGTTATTTTAAAATCTTTGGAAGTCAATGTTGTATTAAGAGAGATAACTACATAAGAAGTTTGATGCAAAATCCGATGAGGAAATTTTTCTTGGTTAATCTTCTAAGAGTAAGGCATATAAATATTGCAATAAGAGAACTAAGAAAATTGTTGAAAGTGCTAATGTAAAAGTTGATGATTTATCTGATAAGTCTTAAGGCACAAGCAGATCGGAATCTGAAAAGGATGATAATGAGGAAAAGTTTGTGATCATTGAACCGGAAGCAAAGAATACTGAAGAATCGGCAAATGCATAGCTAGGTGCTCAATCAGTAAGCAATGATAGTGAGGAAGAAGATGAAGAACCAAATGAAGAAGATACAGAACCAACACAAGTCATACCTAGATATGTCAAATTGAATCATTCACAAGAACTAATAATTGGTGATAAGAATGTAGGTGTGCAAACCAAGAGAAAGATCAGAGAGAACTCATGTTTGATATCTACAATAGAACCTAAGATAGTAAATGAGGCACTAAAGGATGATGATTGGGTTAAGGAAATGAATGAGGAATTAGATCAAATTGAGAAGAATCAAACATGGTCACTTGTTCCTAGACCGGAGGATAAGAATGTAATTAGAACAAAATGGGTCTTCAGGAATAAATTGGATGAAGAAGGAAGGATTGTAAGAAACAAGGCAAGGTTAGTCTGCAAAGTGTATGCTCAAGAGGAAGGTGAGGATTATGGTAAAATATTTTAACCTGTTGCTAGTTTAGAAGGTGTAAGAATGCTACTAGCATTTGCTACATATAAAGGATTCAAAGTCTACAAATGAATGCCAAGTCAGCCTTTCGGAATGGGATTCTAGAAGAAGAAGTATACATTGAACAACCAGATGGATTTTCCTTGACTAATGATAAAGACATGGTGTGTAAATTGCACAAATCTTTGTATGGTCTTAAGCAGACATCGAGAGTATGGTATGAGATATTACATGTGCATTTGATCAAGATTGGATTCCAACATACCAGTGAGGACAACAAAATTTATTTGAAGACTGATGGAGACAAGATGTTGATAGTAGAAGTGTTTGTTGATGACATAATTTTTGGTGGCAATGATGATATGTGTATGGACTTTGCTGATATTATGAAAAAGAAATTTGAAATGTCTCTAATTAGTGAAATTAAATTCTTTATTGGCTTACAAGCTCAACAACTAGATGGTGGTATCTATATTTGTCACACCAAGTATATCAAAGAGGGTGTTGAAGACTTTTGGCATGGAAGACTGCAAACTAGTAGGAACACCGATGGTGACTGGTTGCAAGTTGTCAAAGGAAGATGATTCACCTGATGTTAGTGAAAAAGAGTACAAATCTATGATTGGCAAGATACACTATGTTGTCCATAGCAGACCAGACTTTTCTCATGTTGTAGGATTAGTGGCTAGATTTCAAAAAGAGCCTAAAGAGAGTCACATGGTGGCTGTGAAAAGAATTTTTCGGTACCTCAAAGGAACAGTAGACTATGGTTTATGGTATCCCTATAAAGGTAATTTTACTTTGGATGTCTTTACCGATGTTGATTAGGCGGGGAATGTGGATGACCGGAAAAGCACAACCAATGGAGATTTTCTACTTGGAGGAAGATTAGTGGCATGGATGAGCAAGAAACAAACTTGTTTTTCTCAATCTACAGCTGAAGCTGAGTATGTAGTTGCATCCATGAATTGCACATAGGCAATATGGATGAGAAATGTGCTAGAAGGATTCAAGATAGATATGTTAGAACTGGTGACTATCTATTATGAAAATACAAGCAATCGACATTTCTAAGAATCTTGTACTTCATGCTAGAACCAAGGACATTTAATTGAAGTATCACTTCCTAAGGGAAAGAGTTCAAGAAAAGGAGGTGAAGATGGAATATGTGAAGAGTAAAGATTAGTTAGATGATATCTTTACTAAGCCCTTACCGAAGGCTACCTTTGAGTTTCTTAGAGGTAAACTAGAGGTTAGGCCCCTACACCAGAAGAACTAAAATGATGGAGATCCATCAATCTTGTGGATTTCATGTTTATTTTTCACTAAGGATTGATAAAGGTACAAGCTACTCCTTTAGGGAGAGAGTCTAGTGTAAAGTTCTGATTTAACTCTTATAATTTTTTGATTTGAGTAGCAGAGATGATGGAAGAGGCAACAGTAGAATTGAAGACAAGTGATGCGTCTTTGGCATTGTTATCAAAGGGGGAAAAGAAATGAATAGAAAACAAATATGAATGATATGGGAGAAGTTTAAGATCAGATTGAGTGAAGCAATAGTTAAGGGGCAGATGACAAAAGGATGAGAATTGACAAATGATGCGATATCAGCAAGCGAGTTGTAGATGATTATGTTATTCTGATTGTAGATCTGATTAGTGTTTCCATCAATGCCAAAGGGGGAGATTGTTGGCATTTGGCATAACTGATACAGATGAGGTGATGTAGTTGAAGTTGGATGAATGCACTAGTAAAGGATAAAAGTCTATTTATGATGAAGAGATTGAGATTCTATGAATATATAACATGATCAGTTATTTGTGTTGTCATTGCTTGCAACTGATGTCAAATGATATTCCTAATGTTTTTTTTTGTCATCTAAGTGATTTGGTTTACTAGAAGATAGGGTTTACTGACAGAGAGCTAAAGTCTATGAAATAGGACTTTAACTAATAAAGCAGAGTTGTTTTGATTGGATCGATCAATTGGTGATTATTGGTGATTTATGGTTCGGATGGTGAACTTGTATCATGGAAAGATGCATATGACTGGAATCAGAACTTGTGGAGATTACCAGAAGGCATATTTCAAATTTCTGATGAAGTCTTGCTAAGGTTTTAGTAGGGTTTAAAGACCAATGAAGAAATCATCAAACCAATAATAATTTCTATTATGACGGTAATCGACGGCGAGTCTACATGAAGTTGGTAACATGACACAACCCGCATGAAAGATTTATTTGTTGTTTTGGCATGATTCAAGGAAGATTTTCTTGGGAATTAGCGAAATGCTTAGTAGTGTGTTTTGAGGATACAGATCGGATTTTTGTGATGAGTTATGATCAACCAACGGTTGATATTGCATTTTAATTTATTATAATGATCTGTGTAATGATTTATGATGATCTCTTGTGATCTAATTGTAAATTTATTATGTAATTAAGTTTTGTGGCCGACCTAGTTGAGATGGCTATTTAGGTTGACACAGTTGATGTTTGTCAGTGGTCTTAGAGAATGTGTTAAGCCGTCCAAGTGAAGTATGAGATCTACCTGAGAGTTGCAAAGTGTTGAGTATAACTGGATATGATCAAGCAAGAATAGAATTGCAAGTAACAAATCATTCTTTCACTATTGTTTCCTAACAATTGTAGCAGGTTAAATCCCTTGATCGGGTAGATCCTAACAAGCCTTAAAAATTAAAGTCCCCTAGCAAGGCAACTCTCAAAAGAGTGTTAAATCCTCTCATAAGGTTGATCCTAACAAATCATCAAGCTCCTAACCAGGCTTCAAGGCAAATCCCCTAACCGGGTGACTCCTAACAGTGTCTGCTCCTAAACGGGCATATTGTAAGCTCCTAACAGGGCATACTTCGAAAGAGTACAAATATTTGTGGGTGCCAACTCCCACCATGGCTTTTCCCTATTTGGGTTTCCACATCAAGAAATTATGGTGTTCGTGTGTGGAATGTTTTTCATGTGATGTTCTTGTTTATATTTCATTTCATGCATTATTTTTGAGACACCGGTTATGATGTTTTCTCAAAAGTTTATTAGAGGTTACCAGTACTAATAAGAAGTTGTTTGAGAAAGTATTTGATCTTATTGATAAGGTTAATGTGTTGTTAAATGATCAAGTTTATAAGATTTATTTGGTTGTGAAAGTATTGGTAAATGATTTGATTAATGTGTTAAGCAAATCTGATAGAGAGGTTATTAGATCTGATTACAAAAGTTGAGACATTTGTTAAATGGTTTTAGATTTGAAATAAGTTTGTTTTTGGGTTTAAAGTTTCAATTGGTCTTAATACTGATTCACCCTCCCCTCTCAGTATTAACTGGATCCTAATAGGATTAACAACAACTTGTCTTGCTATGTGTTTGGTCTAACGTTGAAAAGCCTCAAGGCGAAATGCCCGCAGTGAGGTTAGGATTTTTCCTATTGTTGTTGATACTACTTTAATATGGAGATGTATACTGAGCACCAAGCTATGGTGGGATATGAGTCAGATAATGACTATGCAAAGTATGTCAAGGATAACACTACGTGTATAAGTGTTTTGTGGTGGTTATGGGCTCAGATACAAATATTGATAGATAGAGGAGTTGCTCTCTCACAAGTGACACCTGTTGCTCAGTCTTTACCATTTATTTTTATTGTACTTTTTGATTTTTTTTTCTTTTTTTTCTATTTTTCTTGATTTTTTAATTTTTTTTGTGTCAGAGAACACTTGTTTGCCAGGTTTTCACCCTAGTTACGATTTTTGATACTTTTTGATTTATTTTTTTTGCTTTTGCTTTTTTCTTTGATCTGTGCATTGGATGACTCAAGTGTAGAAATTCTTCAGATGGATGTTGTTGGTTGGTTCATCAAGCACATCCCCTTCTAAAATCGATATCTGATATGCTTTTGATCCATAAGCTGATATGATAACAAAGGGTCCCAACCAGTTGGGTTCAAATTTGCATTTCTTTTCTCGATTTACTGATTTCGAGATTTTTCTTTAGGACTAGGTCACCGATTTTGAAGGCCCTTGGAATGACCTTCTGGTTGTACCTTCTGCACATTCTTTGTTGATATACCTTGAGATGATCAAAGGCAGGTTGTTGACGTTCATCTAGTAGTTCTAGCTCTTGTAGCCTATTGACTTGATACTCCTCATCTGGAATGAGGATTTTCAAGGATACCCAGAGTGACAGAATCTATACCTTAATAGGTAGGATAGCTTTTGATCCATACACCAATGAGTATGGTGTAACTCTTTTAGGTATGCGGATACTTGTTCTGTGGGTCCAAAGTGCAGGATTAAGCGTGACATGCCAATCTTTACCAGCATCATTCACTATCTTTTTGAGGATTTTTAAGATTGTCTTGTTTGAGGCCTCTGCTTGGCCATTCCCTTGTAGATAATAAGGTGTCAAAAAGCAATGTTGGATATGGAATCTCTCACAAAGCTCTTAGACATCTTGATTTTTGAAAGGTCTTCCATTATCTGTGATAATGGAACTAGGGATGTCGTACCGACAAATGAGGTAATTTAGAATGAAGAAAGCTATATGTTTTCCAATCGTTGTAGTCAATGGAACTTCCTCGATCCACTTGGTGAAGTATTATGTGGTTGTGATGATGAGCTTGTGTCCAATTGATGAGGAAGGATGAATCTTTCCTACTAGGTTGAGTCCCCATTGACAGAAAGGCCATGATGTGGTGAATGGTTGCAACTCCTGCGCCAGTGCATGTATGAGGTTACCATGAATTTTACACTTAGGACATTTCCAAGAAAACTGATAGGACACTTTCTCCATTATTGGCCAGTAATAGCCCATCCTTAAAATTTTCTTGGCAAGAGTAGGACCACTTCAATGCGTACCACAAATACCTTCGTGAATCTCATGCAAGGCAAAGTCAGATTCGTTACGATCAAGGCATCAAAGCAGAGTACCATCAAGACCTCGGCGATAAAGTGTGTCAATGGTTAAGGTGTAGCGGGCTACTTGTCAAATAAATCTTTGTTTTTTGTTACAAGATAGGTCTAGTGGGAGGGTATTGTCTTTGAGATAGTCATAGATATTCTCATATAGAGGGGAATCAAAACTGGTTAGGGCACATATGACTTGGGATGTTGAATTGTCATAGACCGGGGAAAACAATTGCTCCATGAGGAATTCATAATGATTTTGTATATCTAGAATTCGTAGAAGCGAGGCGATAGTGGTCATTGCATCAGCAACTCTGTTGTCTAGTCTTCTAATTTTCTCAAAGGTGATGTGTACAAAGTACTTTTTGAAATCATCCACCATGTGTTTGTAGGGCATGAGCTTATCATCTTTTGTCTAATAGTCATCATTGATCTGATTGATAACTAATTGAGAGTCTCCATAGACTTTCAATTATGTGATTCTTCATTCCATGACTACTTTGATACCTATCACTAGAGCTTCATACTCAAAAATATTATTGGTGCATGGGAAAATAAACTTGTATGATCTTGAAATTGTGTGTCCTTCTGGAGTGACGAATAGGATGTCGACACCTAATCCATGTTGTGTATAGGATCCATCAAAGTATAGGGTCCATTGCTTGGGTGTGATAGTGAGCACATCCATATCTAGAAATTCCACATGTAGTGGGTGTTGGTCTGGGAGTGGTGCTTCTGTCAGTTGATCTGCAATCACTTGTCCTTTGATGACCCACCATTTCGTGTACTGAATGTCAAACTCGCTTAGAATCATGACCCATTTATCTAACCTCCCTGTGAGAATGGCTTTGCTAAGTAGATATTTTAGTGGGTCGATCTTTGCCACTAACTTGATAGTATGAGCTAACATATAGTGTCACAGCTTTTGGGAAGCGAACACTATTGCTAAGCAAGATTTTTCAGTGAATGTATAGTTGAGTTCATAGCCATTAATCGTCCTGTTGATGTAGTAGATAGCCCTTTCTTTTCCTACTGGATCTTCTTGTGCTAGCAGTGCCCCTAGTGACACTTTGGTTACTGATATATAGAGGATGAGTGGTTTTGCCTGCTATTGGTGGTACTATAACTAGTGGATTCATGAGATATTGCTTCAACTGATGGAATGATTCTACACACTTGTCCTCCCATCTGAAAGGTACATTTTTATGAAGTAGATGGTTGAATGGGAGACACTTGTTGGCTAATTGAGCAATGAATCGTTTGATGGATTGTAGCCTACCTTGAAGAGATCATAGCTAGCTAATGTTTTTAGGAGGTGGCATTTCCATGATATCTTGAACCTTTGCTAGATCCACCTTGGTGCCCTTTTCTAATACAATGTATCTCAAAAGTTTTCTGGATGTGACCCCGAAAACACACTTTTTAGGATTCAATCTAACATTGAATTGTTCTAGTCTTTGAAAGATTTTATCTAGGATGTCTAGGTGTTTTGCACTTGTGAATGATTTAAATAGCAATTCATCCACATAATTATCCATAAAAGTATGCATCATGTTGTGGAAGATATTTGTCATCGCTCTCTAATAGGTTGCACCAACATTTATCAAGCCAAAAGGCATGGCATTCCAACAGTATGTACCCTAGGGACATGTGAATGCATTTTTATCCTGATCTTCTGGGAGCTATCTTGATTTGGTTGTAGCCAGAAAAGTGATCCATGAGGGATACCATTGTGTGGCCTGTCGTAAGATCAACAATAGTGTCGATGCTTGGTAAAGGAAAGTCATCCTTCGGACAAGCCTTGTTGAGATCCCTGAAGTTTGTACAAATCCTAATGATTTTATCTGGTTTAGAGACTAGCACAATGTTAGAAATCCATTCCGCATAATCAATGGGTCGGATGTATCCTACATCAAGTAACTTCTTTAGCTCTTCTTTGACCAATATGGCGACATGTGGGTTCATCTTCCTTAATTTTTGTTTGACAGGTTTAGCTCAAGGAGAGATTGACAAGTGATGCATGATGAGATTTGGATCTATCCTTGGCATGTCTGCATAAGACCAAGAAAAGTTGATTTGCTTCTCCTCAAAGAATTTGACAAAGTCCATTTTTTCTTTTTCTGTGAGTGATTCTGCTAGATGTACGGTTCGTGTTGCTACTTCAATGCTAATATTTATTGATTGAGTTGGCTCAATCAAAACTGGTGACCTCTCCTAGTAATGTTCAGGAACAGTGTCAAGTCTCCTAACCTTAGGTGCCTCAAAGAGGTTTTCACTATTAGATGCGTCATTTATTTTTAGTTTTTTACGATCTAATACTGCCATTAGATGGTTTTCGCCACTAGATCGAGTGTTCATTTTATTTATTTTATGACTGAGAGACTTGGCACTCCCTTGATTTTAGATATCATTATGTGATTTGCTGGTGGAGCATGTTTTTGGGTTAACATAACAGAGGTTTTGAACAATGGCCTCATCACTTTGGAATATTGGTATATTGTGGTGCTCAGGCTATTCCCAGTCAATAAGGTCAGTATATATTAGAGATAGGGAATCATTTGGCAGGTCAAGGTTTGTCATTTTTTGGGTCATGATAGAGATATTGTTATAGTTGTCTGTAGCATGGGTGAGGTCTATAACAGTCTCAAGGTTTTCAATGGTACTCTTATCGATGTTGCCTCTTTCGTATTGACGCTACTTGTTTTCACTAGCCTTGGGGTGAGCCTAGGTGCCTACTGTTATGCCTTTGTTTATGTTGTTGTCTGAATTCAAATGATCTAGATATCAAACCTTGTCCCTCATAAGGTATGGGTGTATACGTGTGGATTGCATCCACCTCAATATCGTCAGTAATATCAGAACAAGTGTCTCACTCATACTCATTAGAATCTGTTTCAAAATCGTTGTCCCAGGTCACTCCACTAAATCTGATAGGTATGTTATAGGGTAAGAAAAGGTCACTAATAATTGATACCAGTTTGGTAGCGTGTTCTGATTTAGGGTTTGTACTTGTTTGTACTCTTTGGATTTTCTCATACAGAGTTTCTCTTCTTTGAGTGGCAATTTCTTTAGGTTATGGCTCAGACTTGGTTTGACCAAGTTCTTGTACATGATGTACTTTCTTATAAGAATCCTCCTCCATTTGGATTGTGAGTTCTTCTTGTTGTTTCTCATTTTCTTCATGCTCTTGTTCGTTTCTTGTTTTTACAACTGCTTGATGTAGTGCTTCTTGCCGTGAGTCTTTGTTATGTGTTATCTTTTCTCTCCATCGAGGTTTTTGATGGTGATCTCGCTTTTTCACAAATGGAACATGTTGGCCATACCCAAGTCTTGTTTTGTCTTTTGCAAGTTGTGAATGGAGTTGTATGGGTTCTATGATGCCCTCTTGACGCTTGCCAATAGGTCCTTTTCCTTTGTATCCTATTTGTTGCATGATTCTGAACCCATTTCCATACTGTTATGTAGGAATGACTACTTCTAGGGCAGCAACTCTTACTTCTTCCTCATCCTTGTATAGCCAGCTAAGGATGTCCTTGTCTTCTGATTCTTTCACCGGTGTGCCAATTTGGATAAATTAACCATCAAAATTTTTGATGCGTTGTGTTTCCCGATGTCTTGATGTGGAAGGTTGTCCATGAGACCTTGGTGAAGTTGGAAACTTAGATAGACACAAGGGTTCAAAAGAGTATTCCCCCATAGCTTGGTCTTTTAACTTCATCTTTTTCTCAAAATCTATGGACAATGACTTGAGTTTTTCTTGATTGGTGGATGATGAGGAAGCTTGGGCCTCCCTATTGTGTGGAACTAAGATAGCTTGAGTTTCCCCCATAGAATTGCAATATTGAAAGGGGTTAGTTTCTGGTAATATTGAAATCTCTTGTCTATTGTAGGGGAATTTGAGACATTGATGGTACATGGATGGTACCTCTTGCATTTCATGGATCCAAGGATGACCCAAGAGTATGTTGTATGTCAAGTCTATGTCCAAGACTTGGCACAATGTGTATCTTTGCACTAGTCCTACTTTAATGGGTAGTACCATTGTGCCTTTGGATGACCTTTCTTCATTATCATAGGCTCTGATAGTGATCTTCTTTTTAGGGTCAATAGCTTTCTCGGAGAATCCTAATGCATGGATAAGCTTTAAGGTACATATATTGAGAACAACGCCTCCATCTATTAGCATTATTTTCACCCAATGTTTGTAGACTAGGACTTCTATATGGTGTGGGGTGTTGTGCGGATGACTCAAAGAGATGTGATCATGTTCTGAGAAGGATAAGTTATGTGGCAATGTCATATGGGCCACCATGGCTTGGAACCGATTGATATCCAGATCATTTGGAATGGTTGTTTCTACAAGAGCTTGCTCCAAGATATCCTTATATTTTGGTAAAATTTTGAGCAATTCTAGTATTGATATCTGAGCTGGTGTCATTTGCAATTGATCGACCAAGTTATAATGAGTCTTGGGGATAGTTGTTTCCTTATATGTTCACCCCTTCAAGATATATTTCTGACCCTTTGTTGTCACATTTACTGATGCATGTTCTTGTTTATCTTTGATCTTTATGACATTTACTTAATTGTCATATTTTGATATGTGATTGAAGCGGGCTCCTTTGTTGTTGTTTGACGTTGATGCTCCTCCCTTGTCATAATTAGGAAGAGGATTTTTGAAAGCCTCACGATCACCATTTGTTTTATGTCCATCGACTGTTATGTCTCCCTTGTTTATCATATCTTGAACTAGTTTTTTCAACCTCATGCAATCATTTGTTCCATGCCCCTTTTTTTGATGATAATCACAATATTATGAGTCATTCCACCATGGTGGTTTGACTTGGGGTTCAAAGTTGGTTATGACAGGCAATGTGATGATCTTGTTTACCAAGAGTTCTCGAAATGCAGATTCTAGGGTTTATCCCAATGGTGTATATGTTCTTTGATGTGGGGGAGGTGGACCGTTAGTGTTGCCCCATGGTTATTGTTGTTCCCCTGATTTTTGTTATTTTTGGCTCGGTAGTTGTTGTTTCCTTGGTTGTTGTTGTTGTTGTTCTTATTGTTTGACGTTGATGCTCCTTGGTTGGTAGTGCAATGATAATTTTTAGTGCCTTGATTGGAACTTCTTTGATCATTGTTGGATGGTGTGTTACCTGATAAAGTCAACACTAGTTGTTTAGACTTTAAATTGTTGGCATCAACGACCCCATCATTAACAAAAAATTTGTTTCTAGTCAAAAACTTGGACTTGTTTGAGTTTTTATTATTATATTGACTGCTATAGGTGTTATTACTTGACGAACTAAAATCTTCCTTGGAGAACTTCAAGGTCCCTTTCTTGATGGAGGCTTCATCTACTTGGATGCCATTTTTGATCAACTTTACAAAAGTAGGTAGATATTGTAGTTTGAGTTGATAACTCATTTCACTATTTAAATTGTCTATCAAGATCTCCATCTTTTCCTTTTTAGGTACATTGTGTGGTACCTTGAGACCATATGTCTCCATCGTTGTAAGAACACCATGAATGTTTCATTGTTCTTTTGCTTTGTGTTGCATATGTCAAGCATAGTGATCTCATGTTGGATATTGTAGGAGTATTGTGTAATAAATTTATTCACCAACTCATTGAATGATCTGATGGAAGGTGTGATTTTGACAACCACTCCATTGTTTTCCCTCCCAAACTTATTGGGAATAGCCTCATCATGTATGTATCGTTATGAGAAAACTCTAATCTTATAGTATATAATTCCCTGACGTGATCACGGGGATCACTCTTACCATCGTATTTATCATTTTTTGGTATATTTGAATTTGGCGGGAAAGGTATCATGTTTAACCTCCTATAAAAAGGGTAAGGACAAATATCCTCCAAAGGATACCTCATTGTAGACCCTTGTTGCATATCTCGCATTTGTCATTGGAGTGCATGGAGTTGTTGTGTAATAAGAGTTAGGGGAACATTTCCTTCATTGGACCTTCGATGACGGACATCCCCTTGTTCACTAACATTGTCATAATTATGGATATCATCTTAGTTGTGGGTGTTGTCTTGAGCATGTGTGTCCTCTCCTCTCAGATGTTCTTGATTCTGGCTATTGTCTGTATAGGTCCTTTCCCTTGTTTGTTAGATTATTTCATCTGTATTCCTTAAATTTCCTATGTCAAAATCTTCAGGAATCTTGAATCCTTTACTAATTAACATGAGGAGATATTTTTTGTTTATCGGCATCTAAAAACCTTTCCATGAGTTTTTGGAAAGCGGCATTCTCTTGACATTGTTGGACAAGCTCCTCGGTGATCTCTTCTTCTTCGATGTTTGTATTAAAATAATTTGACTTGTACTTGATTCTAGTTGTGGACCCTTTCCTTTGTTTTTCTGAGATTGAGTGACAAAGGGCATCAATAGATTTTTATAGTAGTGAATTTCTCCTCTTCTAATGGGGTTCTTCATAGATTTGGTGGCTCAGGTTGAGCTTCATTGTAATTGATCTACAAAATTTTGGAAATAAGGTGAGATTAATCCTTCCTCCACTATTAAGGCATTGATTGAATGCTGATTTTTTAATGTAAGCCCTACTCCTCAAAGGTTCCTTGTCAAATTCATTGGTTTTTCCTTGGAGATACAACCGCATATGATGCAAGAAAACATGATGTGATTTAAAGAGTTGACAATTGATGTAGAGAAATTTACTCCTTTTGGTAAGGGCCCTAGGACTAGGTTGTCTCTTCTTCAACTTAGTCTTTTGATGAAGACTTCTTCTTCTCAAAGTATGGGGAGTGGTCATACAAAATGATCAATGTTGATGTTGATGGTTGATATGGATACTTTGTTTCAAACACTCAAGCTTACTTGTCAAGTAGAGGTTTAGTTTGATTCGTTCCCATGAAAAAGTGTGTCAAATGATGAATCAAGTTTCACGATGTAGAAACTTAATTTGCCAACTTGAGAACCTAACTTGGCATTTTTTGGATAAGATTTGTTGGATGATGGAACCTTTTATCACTCTATTTGATACTCAATCTCATTGAATGAAATCTTATCTTTTAAGATAACTGAAGATTCAATACCCCTTCCCAAGGTGCTAGCTAGATTTGGAAATTATCTTCTCTCTAAGGTTTCTCTTTGCTCTTTATTTTTAAAATTGATTGTTGTATTGGTTGATTATTAACTTGCAAGATGTTTCAATGTTCATGACAAGAAGACATGGAACACATGGAAACAATGGCTATCCCTATGCTAAACATTGAGTGTATGTTCTTGTGAGGATGTTTTCAAATCCCCAATGTTATAACTGGTTTGATTTAAAAGAAAAGACACATCAGATAGACACTTTATTCAAGGGTCATCAACAATATCATAGCCCACCAGTCTCGATACTCTGTCAACTCAAATAGCCTTGTCACCCCCTAGAGGGTGCCCATTTTTTTGCCTTTTTCCATAAATTAACCCAGAGTGAATTGCTTCACAATTGGGTAGTTATCTTGGGAGATATATGGTGAGTAATCTTGGGGGCGGATTCTTCTCCACCCTTGCACTATGATATTGCCAATGTTTGGCAACTAACTCAGCTCCAAGTTTCTACTTCTATGAATCATAATAAGGATTTTGTTCGAAGATATCCTTTGAATTTGTGCAAGCATGATTGAGGCCTATAGCCCAACAAACTATCAAACAAGATTTAGTCACACAAGCACGATTGAGACCTCAAGGACCTACAAAGTGCTCGATATAAGATAACTCAAAAGAGAAAAATCAAATATGCTCCGTCGCCCGAGATTTTCATCTCAAAAGGTGATTTGATTATAGTGAGTTAGATTACTTGGCTTTAGTCGTACTCACTTGGGTCGTACCCTTCTCACTAGCCCCCTCAAGGCTTCGGGAAGGCAAGCCCTCTAAAGGATGTAAAATGTTTGAATTAAAAAAAAGCATAAAAGAGTAGATTTGTCTTTTTGATCACCCAATTAAGGGGATAACATATGCCTACCACTTTCGAGACACGAAATCCAAGCGTTCTTTTATCCTTCCAAAGAAATGATTTTCTATCATTTATTCAACAAGCATGGTGTTCTTTTAAATCCTTCATAATAATTGATTTTTTAACTAGGAAATGGAAATCTTGGTCAATGAAATAAAAAACACATTTTGCTTGAAAGTAACTTGATTGGTGAGAATGGACAAGTTGATTGTTCTTTTTAACTTGCAAAAATAAGATTGATTGTGCTTTTTACCTTTGCGAGAAAATGAAAGATTGTTGTTCTTTTTAGAATTCAAAATTTGAGGTGTGAACCCCAACTTTGCAAGAAAGTAAATATTTGATTTGTTGTTCTTTTTACCTTGCAAATGTGATTCTTTTTAGAGCCCAAAAACAAGTGAGGTACTTCTTAGAACAACAAATTGAAAAATGAAGTTTTTTTTACCCAAAAGGAAATATGAGTTCTTTTTAACCAATTTTGAGAAAGTTACAAAAGAAATCATTAAATCCTAACTTAACTCCTCCAAATCTGCAAGAAACTATTAGAAACCTACAAAGAAAGAAGTTAGTGAAAATCCAAAACCTTAGGTGGGCTTCCACAAGCCTAATTTCAAATCTTGGTTACAAATTTTTGTCTCTACCTTATATGCGCAAAAACAAAGATCATATGCGCTAAGAGAACAATCGTATGTGCAAAAATATTAGTCAAATGCGATATAAAAAAAGTTAAATGTGCAAGAAGATATGTTATATGCGCTATAAGAAAAGTTAAATGTGCTAGAAGATTTGTCACATGCCCGATAATATCCATCAAATGTGCTATAAGATCTGTCAAATACATGATAACAGACATTATATGTGCTAATCTGCATTTGAAAAACTATAGATGTGAATCCTATGGAAAAAAAAATAGAAAGTTTGAAATTTTAGGGGTCAAGCCCCACAATGGGTGCCAAAAATGTGTGTTGGAAATGTGGGATCAACCTGTACTGCAAGGGAAATCACTCAAACACACACATGGAACATTAAATTAGAGGTTATAAATCAACAAAATAAGTTAGTGAAACTAAACTCTTTAAAACCATTCCATGCTCCTCTATCTCTAAAGATCCTCAAGATTCAAGGTGACCCTCACTTGGAAGAGCACTTGATCTCTTGGATGACAACCTAGATAATGAGATTTAAATGATTCTAGGATCAAAATGGATGCAACTAAGATCCTAGTGAATTCTAAGATGATTCAATCCATGTGAGGCATTCAATCCAATCCCAAGTTGACAAATGTCACCTTGAGAGGGCTTGAGAGGAGATGTAAGAGGAATTAAATACTTGAGGAGACATGATGGTTACCTTAGGAGGTAAGGTTAGGGTTGGGTTAGTGGATAACCAATGGATAAAGCCTTTACCTGGGGGGTAAACTCTTATGCAAGGGTTAATAGGATAACTAGGATCAAAGCCATGAATGCTTGATGAGCCCCTTGGATTAGATGAGGGTTAAGTTAGAGAGAAAGTCTCTAACCATGAGGGGAGGTTGAATTAACCATTAATAGTTAATAGGAATTTGGGGGACAAATTTGTAAGAGTCCTTCCAAATTAGGGGAACTCAACAAGTTAACTTGTTGAAGAAATGAAGCCTTTAATGCATTTAGAAGACTTTCTTCCAAATTTGAGAAGTGGCCTCCTCAAGTTTAGGGAAAGGGCATGATTAGGAGATTGGACATGATTAGGATGGGATTAGGAGATTTTTAGAAGGATAATTAGGAGGCAAGTGGGAGATGTAGGATTTTACAAGTGGGTGAGGAAAAATAGGATTTAATTAAAATAAAATTGATTTATTTCAATTGTTGGTTGCAACTTGCATTTGATAGATTTAAATAAATATTGATTTATTTAAATGTGAATTTTGAATTTTTGCAAGTGGGGGGATTTATAAATAAATTTTGATTTATTTATTTGCAAAGGGGGATGTGGATTTATTTAAAACGGGAAAGGGGATAAATGGAAATTTATATTAAAAGTGAATTTAATTAAAATGGCTAGAGGGGGGGGTATTTAATTAAATGCAAATTTAATTAAATGGCTTAGATAGAAGAAGGGAAATATTAATCAAATCTTTAATTTGATTAATAGGCTAATTAGAAGAATAGGGATATTAATTAAATCTTAATTTAATTAATTGGAAGAATTAGGGATATTTAAATGCATAAAATTCACTTAATTTGTTGTGCAACTTTTAGGTGTCTACATTAGTTATTTTGTTGTGCAGGTTATCAAGGAGCTCCAATTGTTCACCCTCAAGTATCTAGGCCATCCTAATTGCATCATAGATTAGATTATATCATGTTTTAGATTATCATTTAGCTTGATTTCATATCAATTCCATAGAATTCTCATATCTCATCTTCATCTTAGCTTAATTAAATCACTTAATCTTTCAATTTGGAAATACACCTCCATCTTGCATATCATCTATCATAGTTCTTCATTCATATCATATCAATAGTTTTTCATCTAATCACTAGGATCTTAGTTGCATCCATTTTGATCCTAGATCATTCTTCATCTCTCGTTCTTTAGGTTGACATCTAAAAGATCAAGTGCTCTTCCAATCTGAGAGCCACCTTGAATCTTGAAGATCCTTGGAGATAGAGGATCATGAGACGGTTTTGAGAAATTTGATTTGATGAACATGTTTTCTTCATTAGGATTTCTTGATATAATGTTTCATGGGTGCATTTGATATTTTCTTGTTGTCTTGCAGGCTGCCAACAAATCAAGTGCACAGGAATAACATCTCCCAATGCCTGATGAAAGTTCCAGTTAAGCACATTTGCCCACTTTGCAACACTCTCTGCTCAACACTTCTCACTAGAAGATGAATTTGTTTATTCACATATACATCACTCTATGATAATGTAGACACAACACCTAACAACCATCAATCTCCAAATTACATGAATATAATACCCATTTATACAAGTCATCAACCTTGACTACAAGGTCGGCTCAACCCTCAAGACCTAAATATAAAATTACATCATACAATACATAAATAAACCACCAGACCAATACAATGCCAAGACAATATAGCATGGACCCAAATCAAATCCTCGAACATGCAACACCACTAGAAATCTCACCAAAATCTTTTACAATACGCTACACCACCGAAAATGTCGCATAACATGAAGAACATCACCAGACCCATAAGATCCACAATAATGCACACAATGATCAATGCAGACCAACAAAAAAAATAGGACACGATTAGGAAACACCAACAATCACATTAAAATAATCTGCAATAGGTGCACCAACACCACTTAATGAAATCTTCATCGATCAACATGTTGATACTCAAGAACACTCAAACAACAGAAACTGGGACTAGAAAGATAACTTGCAAAGCACCAAATCATGAACCATCTGAATTGAAGATACAAATGACTATCCCAAACACTCTCCCAAATCTGCAACTCAAGATGTAATCATTCCAGAGCACAACAGATCAAATACCAGAACACTGCAACATTGAACACAGAAAAACCAATTCTCATACCAGAATCCATAACTCGATCAAATAACCACATAGCATCATGAAACCAACGTTGAAACAGGTATCTCTAGTTGATTCAGCATATCAAATAGATAAACCAACCAGATCAACTCTTTGCAATCACCAGAACACCAGAACACGAGAATAGGTTGCATCAATGACAACAACATATCCTAGTAGCAACAATATCAAACAAGACAGTGAGTCTCTCCTGGGTGGTAGCCCTTTTTTTTTAGCAGTGAGCTCTAGGTAGTGTGCTTGAATGCATTTGCATTCCCCATTGTATTATTTCTAATAATTATAACAAAGTATCATCATATTGTGGGTAGGTTCCCACTGTGGTTTTTCCCTTGAGTTTTACACATCAAAAATCTTATTGTTATGTGTGTTCTTGATGTGTTACCGATTTATGCTTTCATGCTTAATTATCAGATCTGAGAACAAGTTTAAATTGTGTAAGTTTTTGAGACAACCGATTCACCCCCCTCCCCACCCCCCCTCTCAGTTGTTTGCCTAGAATCGGAGCTATTTCATCATAGCCAAAAGATATATTTATAACAATCAAGGAGGAAGAGAAGGACATTTGTATCTAACAAGTTGAATCTATTACATGAATGAAGCTAGTCAAGCAAATCATCCACCTCTTAATCTTGTTGAACATCATTTAGGGATAGTGGACAAGATGTAAGAGGAGCCACTTTGAGCACAACAGATGGAGCTACTGCAAGTTCCAAACAAGTACCATGCTTTGATGATAAAGTCACTTTGTTTGTTAATAGGAGCTAGGGTTAATGCTTTTGAAAAATGTGAAGATAAATCATGATTAACATAAATAAGCTCATACATATCATTAGAATCATTAAAATCATTAAAATCAACATTGTTAGCATGAATTACATAATAATCCATATCATCATCTAGATTAATAAAAATAGGATCTCTAATACAAAAATAACTCAAACCATCATTTTTCTTAAGCATTTTTTATCTTGGTGATTTGAGTTGAACTTTCTCCCTAGGGCTAGGAGAAGGTTGGACAAATGGGATCAAAACAACATTGGGTGTCTTCAGGGAAGAAATCTCACGAGCCCTGGAACAACATCTTTGTCAGCGTTCTCTCACACAACAATTCCTTTTAGTTTTAGTTGAGAGTTGCGAAGGTGGAGGATTATTGGACATAGGCTTCTTTTCTTCCCTTAAAGAAGGAACGAGAGAAACCCCACTTGGTTGAGATGTAGAAGATGCCAAGAAATTTACTTTGTAAGATGTGGTAGGTAGAACTAGGGCATATATAGGAGGAATAGAAGGAGTAGGAATAATACCAAATCCATTATGAGGAGGAGGAATATCCATAGGTATAGGGTCTCTAGGCCTACTAAAGGACATGATCATATCATTTTTCCACTTTTGGTAAGATAACAAAAGGATTTCACTATGAGGCTTAAGAGGTTCAAGTTGTTTAGGCCAAAAATAATCAAGAGTTATATTTCCACACTTTACCGTAGGTTGGTAAAGGCTACGATTAATTGTTATAATAGTGTCATTATATGGGAATTTAAAACTATGATTAATTGTTATAATAGTGCCATTCTAAAGAGATTTCAAATATTTATGAATTGTAGAATGGATATCTTTCATGGAAGAGAGCCAAGGATGTCCAAAATTCACATGAAATTGATCTGATGTAGGAATAATAGCAAAAGTCGTGTCTAAGAACTTAGTACCAACCTCGACGAGAAGAGTAATAGAACCAATAGTAGGGTTGGAGAAACCATCATACACCCTGAACACAACATAATTTTACCATATTCTACTTGATGCAACTGTAAGATATGAAGATATTCTTCATTATTAACATTTACCATATAGATTGGATCAATGAGCACCCCTCATGAGAGTTTGTCTTTGATGTTGGCAGTTATATATAATAGGTCATTCGGTGCAAAAATAGCCTTACTAGGATCAAAAGTAATGCATGTCTTTAGGAGGTATATGTTTGTGAACAAGATTGACAACATTGTTAGATTCAATACCAAAGTCACTAGGAGAAAAAAGCAAGAGACTCAGCCTGAACAAAATTGGTAAAGTGCGAAAACAAGAATTGGTGAATATGTGGAGATTTTGATTAGGAGGAGCTATGAATTTGTTTCCTTTTCCATTCAAACCAACTATGAATGTATTATTATTATCAAGGAATTCTTGAATCTTGTTCCTCAACATGTAACATTTTTTCGTATCATGGCTAGGTTGACGATGATATTGACAAAAGGCTTTGGGATCATTGTAGGGTGGGAATGGTTTAGAAGTGTACTTGATGGGAGTAAGTTTCAAAACATTAATGTTTATCAACCTTGACATTATACTATAAAAAGACTCAAAAAGAGGAGTTAATTCTTTTCTAAAGTATTTAGATAAAGAGGCCACACCTGATGTCATCGCTACCACTTAAGTGTTGATGTTGTCATTTATCTTGATGTAACCTTTGTTGGGTTTAAACTTCACAAACAATTTTTGAGAAACCTCATTCTTATCAATTGTAGTCATTTAAGAGGATGATTCAAATTGACTCACTTGACGTTGATAATTATGAAGTACTGCACACAATTAAGTGGAGGAAGTAAACTCAAAAAATAGAAGATTATCTCTAATGTCTTTTTGTAAATTAGCAATAAGAATTATTTGAACACCATGACCAAACACTTGTTAACAATTTGAGAATGCAAATGTTTATATCTACCAATAAAATCAGTCACTTTTTCTTTAACTCCTTGTTTATAATGAATCAAATCAGTCAAAGTAATTTTAGGACTAATATTATTTTGAGATTTTTGAATGAAAACATTAGCCAATTGTTGAAAAGAATGAATAGAATAAGGAGACAAAGAACAATACCATTGCAAAGCATTATACCTAAAGGTTCTAGTAAACAATTTAGTTATGAGAAAAATCACTACACAAATTTTGAGATATCTTCACATGAGTAAAGGGGTCACCTTTTACCTTATAAAACTCCAATTGAGAGACTTCCAAATGTTTAGGGGGAATTTCACAGACAATGTCATTAGATAGTGAGCTCACTACATCAAATGTGGGAACATTGAACTTGGATTGAGTAATAGAAGCCAATTGATGTTGTAGGGATGTAACAGTTTGGGCTAAGTTATTCATGGTTTCTTTGGTGAATGGATTAAAATTGGACATGTTGGATTGTGATGGAGGAGTAACATTGTTATATGTAGGTGGAGGTTGAGCATAAGGAGGTGGAACATTGTGGTATGTTGGTATCAGATATGGTTGTGAAACAAATGGAAGGCTCACATAGGGAGGTATGCAATAATATTGATTAATAGGATTGCCCCATGACTAACTTGTGTAGGATTTATATTTTGTGTAGTAGTCATGATAGAAGATGTAACTAGGCAAGGATGTAGGCATAGGAATAGAATGATTAACTTGACTAGTGGGTTGAGAGTAACTTATGACTTTGACACAACTTTTGATTGGTATGATAGTAGTGTCCACAGTATGAGAAATAGCACACAACAAATCAACACTAATTTTATCACTTTTCACCATTATTTTGATGCATCCATTGTTGAAGATTTTCAAATTCATTGTCAATATTCTCTAATTGGTCAATAGTAACCCTGGTTAGTGATTCATCCACATCATGAGAAGTATGAAGAGAATGGGGATAAATGATATCATTTGTTGGTTAGAGGAAACACCAACATTCTCATGGAATAAGTGATCCAATTTAGGCTCCATATCCTTAATGTTTAAACCTTGGGAAGCCTTAAGTTTATAACTTTTTCTCACTGGAATATTGTATATAGGACTAATGGTAACAAAACTCATGCACCAAAAAGGGAAATTTGAATGCCAAAATTGAAAATTATGATTAAGCAATACAATTTGTTATAACAATGATTGATTAACCAAGAAATTAAACAATGTGAACTATGATTTTGAACAATAAATACCTTTACATCATAACATAACATGTCATAATAATCACATTTCAAAATATACCTGAAAAATTATGCAACCCAAAAGTTAATTTTAGAATAATAAATCAAGGTTTTTTGTGAAATTAACCTCTAAATTTATTTAATTCAATTGAAAATAAAAACTATGAGTACAAATTTTAATTTTAAAATGCATACAAAATCAGATCTAAAACAATTAATCATGAAAGATGTTGCGTTCACCAAAATGTAATGTTATGAAAATTAGGAATTACAGTTTCACCAAGTAAATACACTAAATAACCTAATTAACACAACTACATTGGAAGAGGATTGAACCCAAATAGATCTAGAGTCAATCCAAATGAGGAGAGGGTTGAGATTTTGATTGGATTCATTGGTTATTATTGGTTATCCTCTTTCTTAGTTGAATTTGGAATGCAATTATGAAATTAGGGTTAAATTATGAATAATTGAAGTAAACTGTTGCAAACAAACTACTACAGATATCCCATAGAGCCGCAAACTAAGATCTGGGCAAAAAAAGATGTTTAGAACCTGTTCCCAGAAGTTCGATTTGATTTTTCAGGACTAGGTAGCACAGATCTGCCCTAGTCCTCTGAATTTTCTGTCATCGAAAGTTAACCCTATTCATCATTGTTGACTCTATCGAAATTCTTGAGTATAGATCCTACACCTATTTCTTGGACATAGAAGGAAAGGGAAATATGTTGGGAATAGGGGTTTGCATTAGGTCAAACCTCAGTTTTGGAATTAACCATGAAATTGAATTGATAAATGTAATGAAAGACTGTAATAAAATACTTTCCTTCTGAGGGAAAGGTTGAAATTATTGAAACAATATTGTATACCTTGATTAAGTTTTATTTGACCTTCACACAAAGTTTTTATGGTTTCATATAGAATGCCTTCATAAAACATTGATCATGGATGCTATCTTCAATACTTGAACTTGACTTTAGTTTTGCTCCAATGCTTGATGAATGACTAATTTCTCACTCACTTGAATTGAATTTCGTCAAAATGTGCTTGAGATCATAAAAGTTGTTATCTTTGAAATGAGAAGGTAGACTCCTTTTATACTTGATTGCTCGAAAACAAATTAAATTCTTGGAGTAGGCCAACACATGATCCAGTTTCCCGCTCATTTGAGATGATTGTTGTAGGGCCCAAACATGGCTCCTAATTAGGAGGACTAGGGCACCCAAAGCCTTGATATTGAAAAATCAAGACTCAACATGAGGGGGAAGGAGAGAAAATTATGAGAATGTTGGATTAAAAGGGGGTGTGAGCAAAATCAACACAGTAATAAAAAATTGAAAGTTGGAACATCAAAGTTAAGCCTAGGTGAGGATGAAATTGTAAGAGAGTACAACTAACGATGCTACACTAGAAAAGATGGAACATGGGGATGATCAAATTATCCTCTTTGAATTTTTAGTAGAAGAGCTTATTGATAAAACTTACGAGGATGTTTTCGATATCTTTGAATGTGAATCTTGGAACCAAAACAATGAAGGTGTTGAGTTTATATACCTCTCATGGGAAACATGGATGAGTGCATTGTTTGTAGCATCAGAGTAACACAACAAAAGAATGGTGACATGCCTTTAAAAAATATTACCACAAGAGAGGGTGGATTCTTAATTGGTAGCCCAAGGTATGAAAATATTTATGATTTATTTCCTTCTTTGTCACTATGCAATTCTTATGGAGAGAACACATAAGGGATGAATCATTTTTCAAAGGTTCAAAATTGTTGGAACATAAGAATGTGGGATCTAGGTGAGAATATAAGGCAAGAAAAGATTCAAATTTTTGATAAGTTGAAAACCACATTAATAAAATCACTTCATGGCTCAAGACTATCAAATTCCAGTTGTATCATAAAAGCACAGTGGAAGCATGTTGGTGTCTCCCCAAATTTGAGTTTAGAAAAAGCGAATGAATTCATTGTTGACAACCTAAGGTATGAAAATAAATTTCAATTCTCAAAATTGTTGCTTTTCTTTATGCTAATACAAAATTCTTGTTGCCAAAGGGAGCACACTAAAAGGGAGATTGGAGTAAGTCATACAATTTGCAAAATTGGGAATAAGGATTCACTATTACAAAATCAAGGTTATTCTCGCAAATAGAATCCAAGTGATGTTATAAGGATTAAAAAAATGGAAGATTTTATATTGCCAATGAGATTCCCATTTTTTCATCGATATTGAAAGAATTTATATATACTTCATTTTGACTTTCAGATACTTCCAAATCAACATAGGGCACTCTTTAGAAATTAATCACCAGTAGATAAAGGATTCCAATATTCCATGAAGTTGGAAATTAGCTTGTATAAAAAATTCACATGAGAAAATAATTCTACTAGTGCTCAAGGCATATAGGTGTAGCATCCTAAAATTGCGACACTTGCAATTTTGACTGCATTTGGGTCTTCATGATGGCGATGCAACACGGAACCTGAATGGAGACCCTGAAACTTGTTCATGACATCAAAAACTGCATTTCTCAGCACCCTGTCTTGATCCTTCTTGCACCCTGCTGTCCCGGGAGGTGGGACCATGGCGCCCAGTGCCCTGGTCCTTCAGGACTAGGGCGCCCAGTGCCTTGGTCCCCCAGGACCATGGCGCCTAGCGCCCTGGTCCCTGGCCCTATTTTGGGCCTGGTCTCTTTTGGGGCATCGGGTCTTTAAGTTTGCAAATTGGAAAATAATGTTTCCTGGTCGGCCTAAGGTCAGGAAAATCAATCTATCAGCGCTAATTGACAAGTATATAAACTACATTTCCTCTCTCAAAAAGGGAGGAGGACATATGTGAGCAAAGGCGTGAAAGCAATATTCAAGTATTCAAACATTCAAGCATTCAAGCATTCCTTCAAGCAATTGAGCATTCTAAGTCTCCATTCAAGGCTAAGTGTTGCATTCAAGACAAGGATTCAACCATTGAAGAGGAGATCACATACAACATACAACATACTACATACATTACAACTTTGTAAGAATACAAACATTCTTACAACAAGGTATCAGTACTTGTTTACATTACAAACATTTACATTTACAGCATTCTCATTTCTTGGTTAATTCTAAAACTGGGGTTTGACCTAAAGGCAAACCCCTCATCCCTAACCCCCCAATCGTCCTCTCTTTTCTATGTGTAGGTTGCAGGTACGCGGCTATAATTGAAGATCTGGAATCCTTGTGCAAAGACGAACAGATCCCCCTTCGTTTCGCGGATTTTTCGGAGGACCGTGTGCACGCCGGGCGCCATCGTCCTGTCAACTTTTACTCAAATTTGCAGAACAGCACCGTCTCGACATTTCACTGCTAATTCCAGGTCCGCAACTTCATCCTGTATCCCTATCTCCGTTTATATGCGAATCTTTCCTACTTTACATGCATTCTTAGTTCAATCATCCTATCTACATTTCTTTACAAAAGAGGGTATCCTTGATGTCTTAACCCTTGAAACTCATTTAGAATCCAATCTTGCATTACGTGGGATTGGATCTTGTAGGTTTCAACCCCTCTTTTGAATGTAAAGTCTCTCCTAAGTGAAAACCATCAACCCTAGTGACTCTCCCTTCTTTCTCCTTGGAGTTGGGGAGGGGAGAACAACTAGGGTTCGATTTTTCCACTTTACATTTTGGTGAACCCGACGTGAACATCCTCATTCTGATTATTCATGGTTAGATCTGAAATTTTTGCTTTCCTAATTATATTTCCATGTTTGATCTTTTGCAAATTTTAGAGGTTGATTGCATAAAAACCCTAAAATTTTCTTTTTAGTAATTGAGCTTGTGAAATGTTTAATTGTTATTGCTTGTTTCAGATCTACCCTTCTATTGTAAATTATCAATTCATATTTGTGCTTTAATTCTGAAAATTAAGTGGTTAAATGTCAAAACCCTAATTTTTAAAACCTTCTTGATTCAACCTTTGACTGATAATTTCACTAATCAAAACACCTCCAAATCGGCTGTAACTTTGGATTTCGCAATAAAATCACAATATCTTTCATCCCTAAAAATTTGGAAAAAAGTTACGAGGACCGTGTGCACCCTGAGCGCCATCGTCCCCGACATTTTTTCCGAAATTTCGGGAGCTAGATCTTACTATATTTTTCTGCTAAAATCCAGAATTTTGGCTAATTTTATCAATTTGAACACTTTCAAAATTACAGTCAAAGTTGGTCTGGCGATTGCTTGGATTGAGGCTTCTAATCATTCAAAAATCATTAAAATTGAAATTTGTATCAATATTGTGTTCCTTATAGTCCTAAATCTGAAAAGTGTGTTGGCATTCATTCAAAATTTCAGTGCTTTAATCAAATTTTTACAATTTGTGACTTTTGAAATTAAGTGTTTAATTGCAACATCTTTGATTTCCACCTTCAAATTTGAATTTTGCATGAAATTGAGTCAACTTCTAAATTTCAAAGCCTGCATTGCTTTTAGCATTCCCTCTAAAATCATAAAATTCAAAATTTCAGTTTCCCCCTCTTTTTCAAAATTCAAAATTTTCATTTTTCAACAATCTTGGTAGGGTTCAATTTTGAGATTGCAACTTTAATTTGGCCTATCTACAGATCGTAAAATCACTCAATTTTTTCAGATTAGCTTTAAAATCATCATTACTTTCATCCCTGAAAATTTTGAAAAAAGTTGCGAGGACCGTGTGCACTCCGTTCGCCACGGTCCTGGACATTTTTTCCGAAATTTTGGGAGATTGTCCTGATTGTATTTAACAGCTTAAATCTAGGAGATTGGCTGATTTTATTGAAATTTGCTACCTCTAAAATTCAAAATCTTCTCTCTCTCTTTAGTGCATGAGTTTTACAACAATAAGCCCTACTTACACTATTCTCGTTAGACGAAGCCTTAGAATTAAGTCCTTCCAAGGTGTAATTACCGAGGAGATGGAACCTAATTTGAATGGCCTTTTTAACGAGGACATGGGTAATTCCTCTAATCCTCTTAATGATGAAGAAGCTCTCCATGAGGTTTCTGTAGAACAACTTTCAAAATTGGATAACCAATTTGATGATTTTCGACAATGGATGTCTCAAGAATACCCTGATAGTGAAGCTCTTTCATTAATTGAGGGTCTAAAACGTATGGTTCAAAGTGATAAGAATGGAATTGATATTTTGTGTGGTATTGCACACATTGTGGATTCGAATGTGATGCCTATGAAAAGTTGTGCCGAAACCTTAGGTTATACACAACCTCCTACTCAAGTTAATCATTCTATTCCTTTGACAACTCCTATTGCTAGTATACCTACTTTTACATCAAACATAATGACTACTTCAATACAAGACATTCTGCCTATGATCAGCAGTCATGGGGGCAATCCCTCTTCTTCAATCAACCCTCTGCCTTCAATCAATCCAACTTCTTCATTCATTCCTTCAATGAGTGTCCCTATTATATCTCCACAAATGAACATGACACAAGGGGGCAATTCGTTTAATCATTCCATTCCTCCTTGTAGTGTTCCTCCTTTCCAATCATCTCCTATGACTAACTATCATAGTGTCCCACCACCTTACTCTCTACCTTCTTTCAATAACATAACACCTCCATCACAATCTAACACGTCTAATATGAACTCTTCGACCGAAGCGACCATTAACAATCTTGCACAAGCTGTCTCTTCTTTACAGCAACAAATTGCCTCTATGAATCAATCTAAGTTTAGTGTGCCCAGATTTGATGTTGCGAGCCCACTTTCTCTTGACATTGTTCGATCTATTCCCCCTAAACATGTTGAAATTCCACATTTGGAGCTTTATAATGGTAAGGGTGATCCTCTAACACATGTTAAGACCTTTCAAACAATATGTACTGATTTTGCTTATGACCAAAGGTTGCTTGCAAAACTGTTCACTAGAACATTAAGAGACAAAGCCCTAAAATGGTATTGCTCATTGCCTTCCTGTTCTATTTCTTCTTTCGAACAACTTGCAAATGCTTTCATTCAACAATTTCAAAACAATATAAGTCCTAAAGTTACTTTGATTGATTTAATGCATTGTAAACAAGGTGTTAAAGAAAAAGTGACTGATTTCATTAGTAGATATAAGCATTTGTATGCTCAGATTTCTTTTCCGGTACCTGAAAATGACATTCAAAGAATCTTTATTTCTAATTTACAAAAAGATATTAGAGAAAAACTCTTGTTTACTTCTTTCCAACAGTTGTGCGCAACTCTTCACAATTATCAACTGACTGTGAGTCAAATGGAACAAGCAAATCCTATGGCTCCGAGTGATAAGGGTGATAGTAGTCAACAACCATTTGGGAAGTTTAAACTGAACAGAGAGTCCATTAAATTCAATGAAAACATCATCAACAACCATGTGAATGCAGCATCAGGTGTGCCTCCTATTTCTAAGTTTTTCAAGAAAGAAAGAAAGTTCACTCCTTTGAATGAATCATTGCATAGTATTATGAATAAGTTATTGGAACAAAATGTGCTTACTCTTCCTCCTATAAAGCAAATAGATCCTGCAAAGATTAATTCACCCTATTTTGATAACAAATCTTTTTGTCAATTTCATCGTCATCCTGGGCATGATACTGAAAAATGTTTTGCTTTAAAAGGTAAAATTCAAGATTTGATTGATAATAATACTATCTTTGTTTCTGGTATGAATGATAAAGGCAACACATCTGTAGCTCCTCCAAACCAAAATCTTCAGATTTTTACTGATCCATTGCCTTCTCATACCTCTAATGGGATTGATACTACTGATTCCTCTGTCTCACCTGATGATCTCGTGTCTATGACTCCGAATGTGATTAACTTTGTAGAGCAGCAGAAAATCCCTAAAGAACCTTCCATCACATTTGATTCCAGTGAAACTATCAGGGCACCTGATGGTCCTTTATATATAGTTGCAAAAGTCAAGAATACACCTTGCTGTGGAGTGCTTATTGATCCTTCTTGTATGGTTAATGTCATTACTGAAGAATTTCTTTTTACTTTGCAATTGAATCAAGTGATTTATGATGAAACAAATGTGGTTGTGAAATTATTTGATGCATTTTCTTCTCCTGCAATTGGTTCTATTACATTACCTATTGAGATCCATAACAAATCCCTTGATGTGGACTTTGCTATTCTTCCATCATCCGAACAATTTCGTGTGAAGCTAGGCTATCCTTGGCTATCTTCCATGAAAGCTATTGCTTCTCCTATTCACAAGTGCTTGAAATTTCCCCATAATGGTGAAGTTGTTACTATCAATCATAGTCTCTTTAAACCAGCTGAAAGAACTTCTAGCGTTCCTATTGATTACTTTTGGCCTAAACAATTCCAATCTCTTCCTCCGTGAAGTGATCATCTTTCCAAATCTTATCAAAAGTGGAAAAAAGATATGATCCTATCTCTAAGTGAACCTAGAACACCCAAACTTGACATTCCTATCGTTCTTGAGAAGGGAGTTCTTCCTTTGAAAGATAAAACTAATGTCTTTCCTCAAGAAGATTCCCAACCCATTCCTATGAATGTGACTATGCCTATATCTAATAAACTTCCTAAAAGTAGACCTATACCTCCTCGTCATGATGGACTTGGTCTCCTTCCTAAACCAAATATTCCTCCCTTATATGGAGCATTTCCTCCTCCTTCCTCTTATGGAGAGAAGAGACCTTCCTCTTCTCCTATTATTCAACCTAAGAGACCACAACCTAAACACCCAAGTGAAAAGGATGAGAACATTCCTCCTCCTCAATCTTCTCAACTTCCTACTAAGACTAGATGAAATCGTTCTGCACGTGAACGCCGACGAAAGCGTCATCTTAGAGCTTAGGTAGCTGCTTCTAAAACTTTACAATCCCCAAAAACACCTTCAGCTAGTATTATTCCATTTTCTCCTCGGCCGACGATTGAGCCGAAATCTCCTAAACATAAGATGCATGATGGTCTTGATCCTGTGCGAGTTAAAGATCCTATTTTTATAAATCTTGATGATGATATAGATGAAAATGTTATGCATGATGAAAATGTTACTCCTGTTCATTCTGATAGTGAATATGAATATGTTGATGTTGATAACCATTTATCTAACGCATTTTCTAAAGCACTTATCCTAGCTCCTAGACAAGAACAACGTGGCTCGGAACATGAACATAGCCCTTGTTTGGATCTTGTGATAGCTCCATCTGCTGTGTTGGATGTTCCTCCTCTAGCGTGTTTCCTACCTTCCCGAAATATTGATAAGCAAGATCGGGGGGTAGATGACGTGCTAGACTAGTTTCATTAGCATAGCAGATTCTCTCCTCCTTTCTTTTGTTACTTCTTCTATGTGTTATTCTCATTCTTCTATTTGTTTTCCTTAGTGTTGTCTACTTGAGGATGATGCAAAGCATTGAGATCTCTTTTGGTCTCTCTCATGTTGACTCAAAAGACACATGTGTTCCCTTCTTCTAGGTGACCTTCCTTGATTGGGGAATGAAGAACAATTATGCATACATACATATGATATACATGAATTATCATACAACATACTGACCCCGAGGAAAGCGAAGTCACCTTGTGCTTTGTGTTTTGTGTCTATTATCCTTGGGCTTATCTTACACTTGGGGGCTAAATCCTTGTGATAGCGTGCTCCTTTCTCATTTCTTATATGTATCACTACCTTAAAGCAATCACCCCCGGTGAGGTGTGTGCGATCGCTTTAATGTAGGGGGGCATACATCCCGTTCATATCTTTTCAAGATACTTGAAAATTTCTTGACAAATTCAGCTTTGCCTTGAAAATTTTTGATATCTTTCTTGCATGACTCATAGTGAGGGAACCTTACTATTGACAGTCATGGTTCTCCCTCGTGATCTTCCCTTTTACTTTGTCAATCAAAGTTGTAAGATCCTTAGTCCACTGGGGGCTTGGTGTATCTTGCCTCCTTGACGTGGTGAAAGTTTTACAATGTTGTTTCCTTGTACTTTACCGGAAGTATGAGCGTACGCTTATACTCCAGCTATAGTGGGGGCTAAATGTAGCGTCCTAAAATTGTGACACTTGCAATTTTGACTGCATTTGGGTCTTCACGATGGCGATGCAACACGGAACCTGAATGGAGACCACGAAACTTGTTCATGACATCAAAAACTGCATTTCTCAGCACCTTGGCCTGATCCTCCTTGCACCCTGCTGTCCCGGGAGGTGGGACCATGGCGCCCAGCGCCCTGGTCCCTAGCCCTATTTTGGGCCCGGTCTCTTTTGGGGCATCAAGTCTTTAAGTTTGCAAATTGGAAAATAATGTTTCCTGGTCGGCCTAAGTTCGGGAAAATCAGTCTATCAGCCCTAATTGACAAGTATATAAACTACATTTCCTCTCTCAAAAAGGGAGAAGGACATATGTGAGCAAAGGCGCGAAAGCAATATTCAAGTATTCAAACATTCAAGCATTCAAGCATTCCTTCAAGCAATTGAGCATTCTAAGTCTCCATTCAAGGCTAAGTGTTGCATTCAAGACAAGGATTCAACCATTGAAGAGGAGATCACATACAACATACAACATACTACATACATTACACCTTCGCATGTAAGAATACAAACACTCTTACAACAAGGTATCAGTACTTGTTTACATTACAAACATTTACATTTACAACATTCTCATTTCTTGGTTAATTCCAAAACCGAGGTTTGACCTAAAGGCAAACCCCTCATCCCTAACCCCCCAATCGTCCTCTCTTTTTTTTGTGTAGGTTGCAGGTACGCGGCTGTAATTGAAGATCTGGAATCCTTGTGCAGAGACGAACAGATCCCCCTTCGTTTCGCGGATTTTTCGGAGGACCGTGTGCACGCCGGGCGCCATCGTCCCGTCAACTTTCGCTCAAATTTGCAGAACAGCACCGTCTCGACATTTTACTGCTAATTCCAGGTCCACAGCTTCATCCTGTATCCCTATCTCCGTTTATAAGCGAATCTTTCCTACTTTACATGCATTCTTAGTTCAATCATCCTATCTACATTTCTTTACAAAAGAGGGTATCCTTGATGTCTTAACCCTTGAAACTCATTTAGAATCCAATCTTGCATTACGTGGGATTGGATCTTGTGGGTTTCAACCCCTCTTTTGAATGTAAAGTCTCTCCTAAGTGAAAACCATCAACCCTAGTGACTCTCCCTTCTTTCTCCTTGGAGTTGGGGAGGGGAGAACAACTAGGGTTCGATTTTTCCGCTTTACAATAGGAAGACACAACACCAATAGGTATAAAAGGTAACGTAAGAGTTCAGATAAGTGTGAATGGATTCTATGTCATTGTGTGGGTAAATAAAGCTATACCATCAATATCATTTATGGTTTACTATTGTTATTCTCATTCAGTAGTGTTTCATGACTTAGTATGTTTGATTACAAGTATGACCACATGTGTACAAGCTAATTTGTATACATTCACAAGTGTTGCAATATATGATATAGTAGACATCTTAGTCACAAGGAGGAATATTTTCTATTTTGTGACTATTAATGAATAATTCTTAGCCCTCATGCATGTAATCACTATTGGTACTTGGGTCAACAAGATGATTTCTTTATAGGGATTTCCTTATGTGATAGCACCAATCACCAATGTGATGCATAAAGAAGTAATTATGCAGATGGATTAAATACAAAGGAAAATCCCCATAAATAAGAAGGTAATTAACTCATATTTTGAAATTATTATTTCAAATTTCTCACCATCAGTAGCTAAAGAGAAGGGAGTTGCTTTGGTTACATTGTTGAGGAAATGTCTCATAGCAAGTGAGAAAATAAAATAGGAAGGATTAAAAAGGGGAATAATCAAGCATATTAGTAACTTTTCTAATATGAAAAAAATATATATTATAAATGTGCTTCCCACTATCATACTGGAGGCTTTTTTAGGTGACCAATATGAACTAATGCTTGGAATAAAAAAGTGCACAGACTTCCATCAAAATTAACTAGTTGTTTGCAAGTTCAATATTCAAATTTGGTTGGAGTATTTGTTATTTTTATATAATGTTATTTGTTAATTCTCATCTATACCATTTATATTCTAAATCTAAACATGAAGTTATTTTCACATTAAAGTAAATTTTGAGACAATTAGTATAGTTTCTAGCAAGGTGTATCTAAAAAACACAGAGGCAAGGGAGGTAATTGTTTTAAATTGTGTAATTATTGTTATGAGGGATGTATTTATAGTTATAAAAAAAAAATTGAGTGTAAAATTCAGATCTATAATATCATCAAATGTATCACAAGTTTTAGGAATGAGTTTCCCAAAAATAGTGCAATACAAGTTGAAGGTCCAAGGCACTATTTAACCTATAAAGAGAAATTGTCTTGGAAACGCTTCAATGAGGAAACTAGCAAGCACTTCAGTAATTTTCCTAATTAATTGGATAACGAAATAAACTTATTTTCTACTATCATTTTGAAAATAATATTGAGTGATCATAATGTGTCAGTGGAAGGACTTAGAAAATGCATAGACTACAAGGGACCGTGTTTTGCAAAATTAACATCCAAAGATTGGTATAGTATGGAATGTTGTTGTATGATGTTTTTTTTTTGTCCATCAAAAGTATTATTGTTGTTCCAAAATAGATCCAAAAATTGTCTAGCATCCTTCAAGCGAAGGCAAATTTTGGAGTAATTAGCATTGTTTCCTAAAGGTGGTATCTCCACATTTCCAAAGCAAAAGAGGTAACTTTTTTCCAATTGTGCTTGCTATTATGGAGGATGCACTAAATTTTGTAATAGCCCTATAGGTGGCAAAAGTAATTATCATTCTATTAGGAGAAGTTGCAAGATTTTTTGGTACAAGTTCCCCAAAGTTTATGTAGCTATACAATTTGAGAATTGAAGAAGGAAAGATAAGTTTCTAGAGGAAGGAAATTGGAGAATGATGGAATGGGAACTTGGTTATGCAGTAGAAGGGTCACAAATGGAGTCAAACAACATAGGTACACTTCTCAAGTAAATTTCAGGATGTGTCAAAGGAAGATGCAACATCACATAGGTACAAGGTCACAATTTGATATGTAGTTGAATATGATTGATTATATTGGCATGAAAACATTAGAGAACCATTGTTGCAATTTCTTTTGGACAAGCAATTTTCGGAAGGGAGGACTTGAAACCCTCCTTTTTTTAAAAAATAAGCCACTTACCAAAAATAATAACTTCCTATTAGCCAAAAATAGTAAGTCGACTGTGATAGGATACATTGAGATATATTATTTATTTAATATTTAGAATTTCCCAATACAATTTACATCATTTTGGTAAATAAATATTAATTTTTATATTATGGAGCCATCTCAGGAGGTAAATTTTATAATAGATTGTTATAGTGGGATTTACAACTTGTTTTTAGCTAAGTATCCAAAGATGACTATGGGAATTATTTGTGAGGCTTATGTGGAGAGGGAATATTTTATGATATCATTAATTAATATTAAATTTTCCGTCTTTTGACATCAAGGTGTGTGTCCTTTGGATTCATGTAGCAAAGAGTCTCAAACAAGAAATGACAGTTACAAATGGAAGGGTCTTTTGGGACAACTCAATAGTTGGCAACTCAATGGTCATAATGGGAGCCTCTTTTGAGGGAAAATTGATGATGTTTCATATATTTTACAAGAGGGTGTCATGAGGGGTTTCTCTTCTATATATTTGGAGGTTATTTCACATTCTATCCTCTTTATTTTAACTAGCTAATGCTATATTTCTTTAGAGGGTGATAAACTAATGAAAATGGATCACTAAGGATAATAAACCAAGGATATTGAGGCTGAAATTAAATGTTAACAAGGTTATCCAAGTTAAATATCATCTAGAGGTTATATTGATGCTTAATGCTTTCCATTTTTAGTGTTTTCTCTAGCAGTTTGCAAGAGATTTGTTGAGGATTTCAGTGTATAGTTTGGAACTTTGGTTTTAGTTTTGTAAAGTTTTTAATAAAACCATATATTGCTATTCTTGGCTATTTTTGGGATGATATTTCATAAATTTTTAAATTATAATAAAGTGTGGGAAGTTTGGTGAAGTTTCAGTTGAAATTGTAGCTATTTCTTATGTGTTTGGATACCTAGAGTTGAAGTTTGTTCATTGTAATTTGTAGCAAATGTTCATTGCTATGAACTAATATTTTGAACATAAAAGTGGGTGTAATATCATGATTAAATATATTATAAAACAATCTCCATTGGTTGCATTAAGTCAGGTTTTAGTTTGTTTAGTTTTTTGAGGTCATTTTGACACACTCGATTTGTTTATTTTCAAGTTTATGCAAATATGGTTTAGAGATTAAAGGTAATCATTCAATGTAATTTATATATTTGAAATAGGGACATCACATATGTCATTTCAATTCCATCTCTTAAGGCTTCCCTTTTCCATTTAATTTTTCATCTTTTGACCTTAATGCTTCATGCCCCATTGAAATTAAGTTTTATTCCTCTAGATGAAACCTTTCATTTATCATCTATTCTCTTGTTAGAAGAATCTATTAACCTTTGAATGAGAGGATATTAAGAAAATTTTATAATTTATTAGCTTACATATTTTTGTCAATAATTTATAATTAAATCATAACATAAAACTAGAGGTGCATTAACTTATATATTTTTTAAAGATTTAATTGAATGACCATACTTCCAAACATATTAATGTAACATAATATTATAATCATGCTCCTTGTAATGATGGAAATAGAAGCCTTAGCTCAGGAATGAAAACTAAGATATTATTCATTCACTATTTCCACATTCATTAATTTTTCACTAGGGAACAACCAAAAAAGTTCAACTTCATTCCAAAAGAAAAGATGAACGCTTTGATCAATTGTCCCCTTTTTGAAGAGTTTATTTGATATGATATGAATATGCATTGTCTAGGTAAAATGATAGGAAACTACCAACATTCAACGTAAACATAAGGTTACAAAATTGAAAACCAACATAGAATTACAAATTTGAATCAAGAGATAGAGAAGAACTTGTGCCAACAATCTAGAGTTGAATATGTCAGACAAGTATGCTAGGCACCCTAGTTTGAAGGTGTCTTTATCAACAAATTGCTTTGATTCCTAGATTAAGAGGCTATATAAATCTTTCCCTCTAAAAAATTAAACTAAAAGTGTCAGACAAGTGAGCTAATCAACATATTCCAAGGCTTTTTACCTATTCGAGGTTTGGGATTGTCTATCTCGATCTGCCCAGTGTGATTGTACAACTCTCTACTATTGAATCTATACCTGTACACACAAAAGAGAGGAAAATCGTTGTGTTGTCTAGGGCCTTACCTAAGTCAAACCTTGTCTTGGTGTTCCCACCACCATAACATCAATGAAGATGCAAAAAGAGAGATTACCCTATTAGGGTAGAGGCTAAATCATAATTGAAATATTGAATTGACAAGACTACTCCTTAAGATTGATAGTGGTGGTGATGCAATGCTCTTTAAAAAATTCCTCCAATTGTTGATGCACTAACATGATAAATTGTAACAAAATCAAACATGAAATCATACTTGAAGCTAGGTTGTTGTAGCTTCTTGTTCCTTGTACTCAAATCTGCTCTTGAATGAAGGAATTAGAAATGCTTGATCATTAGAATTTGTGATGATAGCTTCTTGAAAATTAGGATTTGTGAATGATAAATGATTTCCTTACATAGGGTTCTCAAGGTATTTTTGAGTTTAGGTTGACATAAAACTATCACGTATCAAAATTGAGACTAGATTTGAAAACGTAAAGACTAACTCTTGCATTGGCTACAATTTTGGTAAATTTTGGTGGGACATTAGAGAAGACGTTGGAGCATAAAAAGGATGTTGGAGCATAAAAGGATGTTGGAGTGTAAAAGGAACGCTTTTCACAATAGTTGAACATAGTCCCACCAAAACAGGGCCTCTAAAAGAATCACGAGCATCAGGGTTTGTGATGCTAAATCAGGTCCTAATTTGAGTATTTGATGATAATGGATAGGATAAGGCCCAAATAGGCTTGAAATGACCCAAGAGAGGACACAATAAAGCAAGGGGTCAAATAGAGTGTGAAATTGTAAGGATATATAATTTACGACGCTATGCTCCTAAAATGTTTCACTAATAAAAAGTTGGAGTTGGAATTAAATTTGAAGGATATATTTATGGAATAGATAAATAATGTTTCTTCAAATAAATTATCAATATATTGTGTAAATAAACACTTCTCAAAAATACTCTATTTATTAAAAATTATGATCAAATCAATTTAAATATTCAAATGTATTATAGGGTCATATTTCCTACAAATATTAATGTCGGGTGATATTTATAATCACTATCCCATATCTAAAAAATCAAGATTACATTAAATTAAATAATTATAATACTTTTTTTTTGCTCAGTAATAATAGTATTTTATTGATATTCAAAAATTGCTTTACAAAAAGAGGTTGTCTTCCATTAGAGTTATCTAAATAGTCATAAAACCAAAAACCCATCTAAAACATGCCATTACAAAAAGTTTTCAGATGAACATTGGCATCTACAGTGCCCAAAAAAGAAACTACCCCCTTCAATCAGTATCCTGCTAATTTTATATAGTAAATAGGACAAAGGAAATCCATAGCAAACAAAAAACCCTAATAATTGACATCACACCAACTCACTAACTTCACCTCTACCGCGGGCCTCGTTCTTAAGCTGTCTTGTGCATCTATGTTTCCTTTCACTTCCTTGGGCGCAAGACTCTCCTCCCACCACCATCCCCTTCGGCCTTTGCAATTTCAATTACAGCCTCCAATTCTTTGATTTCAACCAGCAATTTTAAAGCTTCTCATCCCTACCTCGCCTCCTCTCGACAGTAAAACTGACATAGCCCCTTCAGCCGTTGTAAAAATGGTATTACACCTACTTTGCAACCATGAACACCTTCCACCAAGCCTTCCCGCACGTCAAAAACTACACCCGACATGGCCCACTCCAGGAAAGAGTCCATTCCTACCAAGAAATCTTCATGAATTGTCATCCCCATCACCCTCCTCACCGTACCTGTACTCTCCCCAACTTCCAAACCCCATACCATAATCAGTGAATAGATGTGCATTCACATCTTGTAACTGTTCTTTACCAGGTTGAAAGAATTCCCCAGAATAATTGCCACACGTTGTGACAACTGCTCATCCGAGAATTTGAAAAAACCATGGAGTCTTTTGATGGTTATATCACCATAGAATGGGCAAAGTTGCTTCTGGGAGTGCAAAGTGAAGTTGGCCTCCATAGCTTCCTTCCACATCGCTTCACCACCTCGCATCACTCTATTTCGCTCCTTCCATGCAAAAAGCCCATGTAATTCACTCGGCTTTCTTCTCAAAGACGACACTAAACTGAGAAGACAATTTAAATGTTATAAGTAATCACTCGACCTCCAGCAATAAAACTACTCCCAGCCTTAAATGCTCGTTGTCTCTAGCCTTTACTTCTCTGTTATTTGTGCGCTCCTCCGTGCAATGTAAGTTATCCTCCTGCCATCTTATTCTTCATCAAAAAGATTCTGCCTAAAATCTTCAAGTCTTAAAACTCCCACCTCATTAAATGACAAAGCCCATTTCAATAATATATCTGTCTCCATATTACCTGTTCTCCTAACATGGCTAATTTGATATTCTTCAAAAAATTTAAGCTCCTCAATAACATTAGCAATTGGATTTTGTAAATGTCATGCCTTTATACTTCCCTTCATTAGAGCCTATATGATTATCAACAAGTCCCCCTCTAGATGTAACTTCCTGACACCTAATCTCTTGCCAACTTTAACTGCTAGCATTGTCGTCGTTGTCTCTGCAACATTATTTGCACCTTTTTCAAGTTTTTGAGCACCTAGAGCTACCCCTTCTCCCTTCCAATCCCGAACTATGAGCACTGCCCCTAATGGTCCAGGATTACCTTTAGAGGCTTCGTCAAAATTTATTTTCACCCAACCTTCCAAGGGTCTCATCCAATTGTCAATGGAGAGACAGTCATTGTTAGATTGAACCCAGCCACGCCCCTTAACGGGCCAATTATAATACTTAAATATATAAGGATAATGCTCTTTAAAAATATTAATGTAGCATGCAATATTTATAAGGGTGCCCCTCAAAAGTGTTAAATCTAAAAATATATATATAATTATAGTTAATTTAACTATTATATTACTCAAATTTATTGAAACCAATTTAATATTTATGATCACACCCATAAATATTATATCTACTAAAATCACATTTTTCAAAAACATTATAACTTGTAAAAACTGCTTTAAAATTGATTTATAAATAATCACTTAAATTAATTTAAATACCTATAATACTTAAATATATAAGGACCATTCTCCTTAAAAATGTTAATGTAGCATTTTATATTAATAATTGTACCATTCAAAAGTGTTATTTTTTTTTAAAAATACTTAGAATTTAATTTAATGATCATATTACTCAAATTTAGGGGACCTCTATCTAATACTGACATCACTTAAATGCATTTAAATTACATTCTTTAAAAATACTAATATAATACATAATATATGTAATCACATTTTCTAAAAAATGTATCTTGTTAAAATTACTATTGAAGTTGATTTAGAAGTAATGATTTAAATTATTTATAATGGTTGAGTATATAAGGACCATATTCTTCAAAAAGATTCATGTAGCATGTAATATTTATAATCGTGCTCTTCAAAAGTCTTAAATCTACTCCAAAAAATTATAGTTAGAATTAATTTAATGATCATATTATTCAAATTTATTGGGACCATACTAATATTTATTTATTGGGACCATACTAATATTTATTATCACTCTCCTCATAAATATATCTATTAAACATTACCGTTAACTCGTGGGTCAGAGTTGAACCTCAGACCTACATGAAAAAACTCAAATTAATTTAATGATCATATTATTCAAATTTATTGGGACCATACTAATATTTATGATCAGGCTCCTCATAAATATTATATTTTCTAAAAATTACCAATATAATTAAATAATGACAACACTCAAATGTATTAAATATCAATAGCACACAATCTATATAATCACATTTTTCAAAAATATTATATCTTCTAAAAATTAAGGTTACTGAGCTGATAGCTCGCGGACTTCATGCGCGGACTTCATGCCTGCCCTTGCTGGGCTGTCGTGCTCGCAGGTCTGGACCTCCATCAAAAAAATTACCATTAAAATTTAATTTAAATGTTATAAAACTATAATCCTTAATAATAAATATGTAACATAATAAGATAATAAATATCAAAATCAATTTAAAAATACTAATTAAAAGGCACCAAATAACATTAGAAATTTATATACAATACAATGCTACTATTCAAATTCAAAAATATGCCATTCCTACCCTCCTTCGTGGTATCTTGCAGGCTATCCCGAATTCCAATCCTTTCCTGTGATTTATCTCTGCTATTAAATTATCGGAAGCTGTCTTACCTTTGGGCAGTATCTCAATGCAAAATAATCACAAGAGAAGGGAATAAATAGGAATGGAACAGCATTTGGGGATTGAATGACAGTAAAGAATTGAATACATTGCAATTTGCAATTTGAGAGTGGAAAGAAGAAAATGGCATTTTATGGATGTCCCGCTGCTTATTCCTCCCCTGCTAGGAGAAGATGGTTAAATTCTTCTTCTGCTTCTGCTCTTGCAGCCAAAAAGTTAAAGAGCTTTGACACAGAACCAGTGGGAGGAGGAGCCTCAGATTGAAGCCCAAAAGCTTCCTCCTAGGCCTTTGAAAACAGGCAGGAGAATGTCTATGGTTAATAATCCAGGGTCCAAAATGCCAGGCATGGGCAAGCCTGCTGAAAAACACACAGACAAGGGTCGCCGCAGACATTCAGATGTCTCTGGGAAAACATCTGCAATGGGGAAACCTTTTGGCCACTGTAATGGCAATCCTAAATCTAGGTTCTGCACTAATCCCTTACCCAGTTTATGTTTTCCTATTTCACAGCCTGAATCAGAAGATTGGAGGAGTGAAGTAAGCACAAGGGGCAAACAGGGGAATGCCTCTGAGATAGTACCTATTTGTGGAGAAGATACAGAGAGGATAATGGTTTATGTGAGAGTGAGGCCACTATCAAAGAAAGAAGAGGAAGCAGGTGCCCAAAACTGTGTTTGTGTTGCCAACAACAAGGATCTCTTCTTGAAGGACTTTGTTAATGACAATGACTATTTGAGATTGAAGAGGGATGGTGGTCGGCAATACACATTTGATGCAGTTTTCGATCCCTCTGTGGACCAGAAACAGGTCTATGACACAAGGTATGTATATAACTTGGGTTTCTCTTTTCTTTTTTCTGAAGTGCTTTTGAGCACAATTTCTTAGCATGTTATAGAAGTTCTATTGTCTGAGTGCATATGATTGACTGGGAAAACATTGAATTTGTCCAGCACTGCGGAGCTTGTTGATTGTGTTCTGCAAGGAAGAAATGCCTCTGTGTTGTGCTATGGAGCAACAGGGGCAGGGAAAACCCACACTATGCTTGGAACAGACAGGAATCCAGGTGTTATGGTTCTTGCCATAAAAGATCTCTTTGCAAAGCTTCAACAGTTGAGCTTTAATGGTGAACATGTTGTTTCAATCTCTTATCTTGAGGTCTACAATGAAGCAGTGAAGGATCTCCTGTCACCTGGCAAGCCTCTTGTTCTCAGAGAGGATAAACAGGTATGTTGTAAACCTCTCCCAATATGTCTATTTGAGGCTGAGCCGAGCATTCTTATGATACTTGGGTAACTGATCTTTGCCCCTCTTCTTCCTTCAGGGGAATGTCTCTTCAGGGATAACCCAACACCATACGAGTACAGTTCATGAGGTGTGTTTAGAACTCTTCAAAATCATAACTCATCTTAATTCTGATTACCAAGGAGTTATAACTGTAAATTGGTGTTTCACAGGTGATGATCTTGCTCTACAGAGGCAACCATAACCGAATAACAGAGGCCACTCGACTCAATGAGACCTCATCACGATCCCATGCTATCCTGCAGGTTTGCACTTCACACTCTTAAACTTAAACTTGATGGAACTGCTAAGTTTACACTGCAATTCTCCATTACCTAATACCAAGCAAGGATTGCACTTACACAGTTCATGTTGTAGGTTGCGGTGGAATACAGACTAAAGGAGGGATCAACCACTGTTACTCGTTCAGGTAAATTATCTCTTGTAGATTTGGCTGGATCTGAGAGATCTACTGCCACAGATCAACGGACGCTGAGATCTGTAGAAGGGGCCAATATAAATAAATCCCTTTTGGCCCTCAGTAGCTGCATTAAGGCTCTGGTGGAAGGGAAAAGTCACATTCCATATAGAGCTTCTAAACTTACACAGCTTCTCAAGGTAGGAATGCCATTATTTCTTTGCTTTCATTTATTTTCATTTGCTTCCAGTTTTCTATCAAGTTATCAACACATCCCATGAGAGACACCCCATTTCATGGAGCATTCACTTAACCACTGAAGCAAAGGAACTATGTATAGTCTTATAGACAGAAACCCTTTAACTGTTCAGATTAGTATGATTAATCTAGGGTTTCAATTTTAATGTTCAGAGTTAGGGCATAATATTCAATTCATACCCTCAAGGACCTAGGTTTCTTAGCACTGTTATGCAAGTAAAGTCTGAAATTTCTAATGGTGGTTTGGGCAAATTTGTTTTATAATAACTCAGAGAGATCTTACTGAGTGATTGCAGGATTCGTTGGGTGGAGCTTGCCACACAACTATGATTGCAAACATCAGTCCTAGCAATACATCTTATTCAGAAACACAGAATACTCTTCATTGCGCAAACCGAGCAAAGGAAATTCGAACAAGGGTAAGTTGTGGCCAGACTTTATTCAATCTGTGTACTAATTTAGGGTAGTTTGGAAGTGCTCAAGAAAGAGGTCTTTAATGGAAAATTACCTCAATGATGTTACAGGCTTGCATTGCAAATGAAGAGTTAGAGATACCCGATTCCCAAATTGAACAGAACAAGCAGCTGCAAAAGGAGAATAAGCAATTAAAATTGAAGGTTGCGAAATTGGAACAAAGGCTACTACTTGCTGTGGAAGGCCAAACACCTGGTTCCACTCCATCTCTGCCCTGCTCATCTCCACTTGTTTCTTCTCTTTTAACTCCACCTGCTACTGTCCAATTGAGTAGCAGCTTCCAAGCATTGAAAGAGGACTCTGAAACTATGAAAACAGAGTACAATACCTTCACCAAGCACAGAGAGGATATCATCCGGAAGCTTTATGCAGATTATTCTGTCTCTGAAACAGTGAGTCTCCAGCAACCAAGCAGGACGCCTAATTCAGCCTCCCAAAGTGATTATGCCCACCCTCATTCAAAACCCCATCAATGGCCACCCAGACCTCCTCGACTCTCGGATGTGGGGAGGAGGCCAGCCAGGCCACGATTCTCAGATGTGGGGATGAATGCCCAATCTCCATCTCGTATCTCGTCATCGCCTGGATCAGGGCAAAAGCGCCCCCGCCCCTTTGGGGATATCACCAACTGCAGTGCAGGGGGCAGAATGGAAACCACTGATTAAACAATTCTGTAATTTGAGGTCTGCCTAAACATGAAAATTCATGGAGATGTACTGTGCAAGGATGAGACTGAATCTTCATAAATGTTGACAACGAAAATTTTCGATAAGGTGATACTAACACAGATAAATTGGAAATGTGTACTTATACATACTAATTATACATACTGAACTTGCTATTGTGATACCAATTTTTAAAAATGTTGGATGAAGGTTTTATGCGAAGGCTTACATTGTTGTAAATGTGAATATAAATCCATTCAATTGCATAATATTGCAATTATCATGATAATATCTTTTGAAATTGTGATTTTACCAATATTAACAAGGACGCAAAGCGTCAAGTTCCTGCAAATAGTGTTACATATGTATTTAGAGTTAGTAATAGTGTTAGATAGTGTTAGGATATGTATTTAGAGTTAAGATTAGGTGAGATTAGTAGTTTGATATTGCATTGTGAATTGATATATTTTGATATTAAATTAAAATAATAGTGAATTAGTAAAAAATTATAGTGTTATTGCCATCGTTTTGCAATTTGTAAACTCAATAGTTGAAAGATAAATTCAATTTTAGAAAATTATAACTAATAGAAAGTTGGATCTAATTAAATAAAATAAAATTATATTAAAAATGTTAATGCTAAAATATTAATTCTTACATTAAAACTTACAAATAAAACCAAATTTAAAAAGTTAAAAATTAAAATAAAACCTATTAAAAATGTAAAAAGTAAATTCTCAATTGTTTTAAAATTTTAAATTTCTTAAAATAAACAAATATTTGTATTTATTAAATTTTTATTTTGTATTTTAATGATAATTATAAAAAAAACTTAAATTCCAACTTAGCTTACACTTATATTTCTAAGTTTAAAAATAAAAATAATTTAAATTTATTGAATTGGTCATTTAAAAATAAAAAATAATAATTTCACTACTATATAATATACATTAAATTTGATTTTACATTGAGTTTAATTTCACTTAAAATGTATTTCTAATTATTCTTCTATTCTTTCACTATTAAAACTCTTGTATAAATTTTCTTCATTTTTCATATAATAAAATAAATAAATTCTATTCACTAATATAATTAGTTAAATTTTAATCAAATTAAAACAATCAACATTTTCATGGAACATATTGTTCAATTTATCTATTTTTAATTTAAAAATAATAATGTTTAAATGGTTAAGATATTAAAAATTTAATTAATTAATATTTGAATTTTATTATCTCTAATTACACATAATAGAAAAATACTTTATTATTGTCATTAATCATCACTATATTATCATATTCTAATTTATATAATAATATTGTTACTATTAATCTTATATTGTTAATAATGTTAATATATTATTACTATATTACTATATAGTGATATTTTAACTATCATATTATTGTTGTTGGTTATATTTTTATTATTATATCATTATATGTTTATATTATTCTTATAATTATATTTTACATTCTTCTTGAACACTTTATAAAAAAAAAAACATTGTATGTATTGACAATTATTTATATTTATATCTAATTGCACTATAACCGTAAATGCACCCTCTTTTAACCATAATCATTACCTTATTTCAACTTTTTATCATAGATCCATAACCATAACCATAACCCTAATTCCCTAGCCCTAGCCCTAGCCCTAATTTAACTCTAGCCATAAACAAACACTTGTTAAAGCAAGACTTGTTTAACACTAATTGTAATTGTAATTGTGAAGGTAAAGATAATATAATTAGGGTTAGGATTAAGTTTAAAATCTATAAAATATTTAAGATATCTAAATTAATAACTCTCCAACATGATTAGTTGCCTAATATGAATTTAAAAATGAAAAAGTATAGAAAACAAAATATATCTTAAAGAGTTGTACCAAAATTTCATTAAATAATTGCTATTCATGCCGTCAAATGAAGGAAGGACAATCTACGGAGTGCGCAGATTTAGGAAGTAATATAATGTAAGAGAGGGAGCTAAGGGATTTTTAGCCTAGTTCGGGTCCTGAAGTAACAATGAAAATTGTTAAATTAAAAATGAGTATGAAAGTAAGTAGAGACTGGTTTAGTATTTAGTAAAATACATATGGACTAATTAGATCTACAATTATCATCTCCACCCGATATATGATTTCCCTGAACCTATTAAAGATTTATTTTATGGGGATGGATGTCTTAAGTTCAATACTGGCCAATGCCATGGAAGTGCTTTATCATTTAAGTGAGTGCAGAAGATGTAGTCCAAATGGAGGAGTATGATTTGAGATTGAAAGCAAAATAATAATGTTAGTGTCTACAAATGATCAGAATAGGTGAATACAACTTAAAGAGTACTGTCAACAATGATAAAAAAAAGAAAGGAGTGTTTTAGTTACATTGCATAGGAAAAATAAACAGTTGTTAATGTTTGTATGGTCATCAAGAGTGATTAGATTCTTTAGGTAATGGTGTCAGGCTCTCAGCTAACATAATCTTTACTGCTACTAGTTAGAATGTACTGTCGATTCTGTAACCATCTAAGGTCAAATATTCAATGGAAAAAATAGAAAAGATGGCAATATGAGCCAAATCATGAGATTTGGAACAAGTGGGTATATTTTTATCTCTTAAACCTAAATTTAAGCAAAACAACAATATGCATTGAGTTGAGAAATACAAATCATTATAATTTTCTGAATACTTTGTCTGTTTTATAAGTCATTGCTTAAACTGAGTAGAATTCATGATAGAAGATTAAAAGTAAAGTAAGATAGTTTTTATTAAGTGCATGTTAAAGTCATCATTAGGATTAAAATTCATTTTCAATCTAACATATAAAAAAAATAGTACCTAGAAAAAATGATGAATTGCTTTCTTGATGCGAGAGTTTGAGTGTGAAATGCTTGATTAGTTATAATTAAGGGAGGCAAAGAAGAAACTGTTGCTTGCATATTTCAAAGAAGAAAGTTTGCAAGATAGAGAATTTAAAATGTATTTCAAATTCAAGGAACAATGCAGACAATTAATTATTTCAAAATTTATTGAACAATACAAGAAATGTGTCTTAATGTTGTTATAGAAATTGTTGGAAGTTAGCTTGGCATGATAGTTTCTTTCGATCTTAAATGAATCTAATTTTAATAACTAAGAAAATTTTATTGATTATAATATTAAAAAAACATAATATACATATAACAAAGAATGTATATTTGTAATACAATTGTGATCAAGATATATAGATTGAACTAATTTATAAATTTAATCTTTGAATTGCTTAAAAAAGAATTATAAAATGAAACTAAGTTTAAAAAAATTGAAATCTTATCGAATTGCATTGAAATCTTTCATGAATCTTTGTGGCATCTAACTACATTAAAAACAAAATGTCAGTTACCAATTACTATTAATATAAATGCATGTTTCTATTTAGAAAAAACTAGAAATTACTAGAAAAAATTACTTGCATTTTTTTTTTATGGTGAAATCAATTTAATATGTAAAATATTTATAGAAAAAGAAGTTAAATGAAAGTGTTATTATTACTTCATTTTATATTCTGTGATAATATATCTTCAATGCAATGTAATACAATTGAATATTAAAATTAAAAAAATCAATAAATAAAATTAAGATATATATTCTAAATTACATATTAACATTATTGTGTATAAATTATAGCTTTTGTAACACGTGAAACTATATCCAATGTTCCAGTTCAAAATCTTATAATACACTGTGACATACAAAGAAAAAGGGAAACTTCTAAGCACGAAATGATCCATTGTCTGTATTTCAAATTCTCAAGAAATATAATTCATCTGATCATCTTTTTCTGATGGACTGCGTACATGAACTTTTGCATCCCCTATGTGGATCTTTTGATTCTGAAGACAAGGACTAGTGAGAGACAGAGGAACAAGATGAGGACCAGCAGAGAGTACTGTTTCTGCAAGTGTTCTCCTCATGTTTCCAGCGCAGCCATTTACCTGTCAGAAAATCAATGCTCAAGATTTCAAGGATGACAATTATTTAGGTTTACTTAATACTAGCATAGTCAAGAGGAAAATACAGTGTAGAATGAAGAACTATATCCCTGTCCCAATCGCCATAACCACATCTTCTGGTGACTATATATATCTAAAATATAAGCATAACTAAGATCGCCGAAGCTATAAGCATTACTTCTTGTTGCCTCTCAAGCCTACATGAACAATTAATAATGAGTACAAAAGGGTCCAAAGAGCTAAATGGTGCAGATATTTATTAGAGATCTGAACTAAAAACAAATGGTGAGCTAACGTGATGCAGGAGCATCCCCGGTGGATGATCAGCAAAAAAAAAAAAGCATATGGCCACAAAAGCAGTTGACGTTGTTGGAACTGGTTTTGGGGAAATTCGTAGAAGACATATCAGATTTGCAAATAGAATATGCAACACCAATATGCAATATACACTGGAGGAACAGGTTTTGCAAAAAACCAAAAAATAAATTTTCGTAAACCCTAGAAGCTACCAGCTTTCAAAATTGAACACTGTACTGATTCTGCAACTAACTTTGCTGGGAAAGGATTTTGCATAGAGAGCAAATTAAGACTTAAAACTTAAACACTGAGTACAGCTATGAAATAGATAAAATATTGTAAAAGATTATCTCAAACAATTGATAGAATACATATACAGTAATGAAATTCAAGTTATGTTGCAAAGAGGATTTTGCACGTTAACACAATGAAGCATTAAACTTAAACCTTGGTGATTTCAAAACATAGCATTTGACAACGAAACCAGACTTACAAGTTTTTGCAAAAAAACCCTGAAACTTGCCTTCGCAACTGAAACCCAGGTTTCAAATTAGCATACGGAATAATATGCATCATACATTCATAGACATGCTTTAGTGAGAGAAAAAAACTATTAACTTTGACAACACCCATAACACCTCAAACAGAAATGAAATACGTTAAACTCTATATCCTACCAGCTTTCAAATACGGTATACAGACTTAAAGACACCAAACAGAGCGATAATAATGTTTCCCCCAAGTGACAGTTAGCCCAAAATAGCAAAATCAAATCATTAATATAATAAATGAAAATCAACAGCCATTGGCCTTAATCCAAGGAAAACTAAAGAAAATAGATTTATCAATTTCAAGGAGATCGCCATTTAGCCTTACTCTCTAGTTTTTCAAAGAATAAAATGAACAATACATTGATACGGTTCCTGTAAACTATACCTTTGGGCTGGTGTTTGCATTATCCATATGGCTGAATGTCGCATTGGCATTGGAAAATTCGCATATTGACCAAGAATTGTAGCCTGCGATATGGCATCCAATGATTATAATCCAATACAATTTAGCCAACAAAATGTTGTTTAACTATAAACAGTCAATATGTGATAGCCAATGAAATGGTGTTCAGCCATGAATGGCTTGTGCGCTATAACGAATGCAAAGATTGATTACATAAAAGACCCAATCCCACATAGACGATTTATGCACATAGTACAATGCATTAGTTGTTTAAGTGCTTGACAAATGGTCTTACCAGTACAACATGCAACTCGCACACTTCCATTGTGCTATATTCCTATTAGTGTCATTTGAAAATATCTGCAGAGGAAACAATTTAGGTTCAAAGAAGTTCTGAATAATTTCAGTATGCATTTGCAAGACATGGGATATTGTTTGTTTGTGGTATTATAATGAAATTGAGAGCAATATTGCTTTGATTTTGAAAAGAGAACGACAACAAGGTTACTTGATAAATGACAAGAACTTATAATTTCCATTGGCAAATTCCTTGCAATCAAACATTGCAACAAAAATCCATAAAACAAAAACAAAGGGAAACCTAACCCTGAGTGCAGTCGTAGTTGTATGATGATTCAGTTGCTTGAGCTGATGGATCCACCTGTTTGCTGTTGATTTCCAGTTTTTGTTGGATTAACACAGGTTCAGAAAACTCAGTTTGGTCAGATGCTGAAGCATGAATCATGTGAACCATATTCTTGAGACATTCCTGGGCTTTAGACATGCAAACTAATTGATCAGAGGTGATACAAACAGAAGGAAAGCTATTATAAGAAAGGTGGTTATGTTTTATGTTTGTAAACTCACTTGCATATAGTTTGCTTGAAGTTGTTTTTGTATAGATACTGGAAGATTAGGAAGATCAGTTGGTTGCTGAAAGTACTTATTTCTCCTGCTCCTTGCTGTAGGGCAACTAATTGAATAGAGTGCACAAATCTCTATATATTGCTCACAATTGCTTAAACCCAAAATGTTGCTTTGTTGTTGATACAGATTAACAATGCAGTAGGAAGAAATATGATTTATTTTGACAAAATTGAAAGACAATGGATTGTTGCAAGGGTTTTATTAAGTTGAATAATTTATTTATTGTATACTTGTAAATGCAAGTAATATTGTGGGTAGTGAATGCAGGTGAGAAGAATTGTGAAAGGAAAAGACATAGCAATTTATGATATGTGCATGTAGTATGCAATGAAAAAAATGCATGGATATAGACTTATTATAAAATGTATACCATGGTAAGATTTTTTATATGAATACATGAATAAAATTGGTTAAGAAGTATTATGAAACATGATAGTTGTGTTCAAATGTCTTTTGTACAATGCAAAAAGAAATAGCTTTTTATTTTTGTTTTGAATATTATTATTTGTGGATAAAGAATCTTGAAGTTTTAAAAAATTGTATAAATATTGAAACTATAGGAATTTAAACAGTAATCAAAGATTATAAATAACAGAAATAGTTGTCCACATAGGTAAGCTAGTATTTATGGGAAAGCAAAACTTCATGAAGTATGAATTGACATGAGAGCCTGAGAAAATAGTCAAAATGTCTAATAATGTGACCTATAAGGTGCTTATTGTGTGCCAAGGAATGTGAAGTATTGAACAATGATTACGATAGATATAGCAGAGCTAGAATGATTTAGTTTTGATAAGACATAAGTGCAAAATACATATAGAGGTGTTGATAGTAGCACTATTCAAAACATAATAGTTGTCTGAGCCGATTAGTGACTTTAAAGTAATTATGCATATATGTTTCTTCGATTGAGACAAAAGACATGACTTTTTACTGTTCTTTGTATATAAAACTAGGCTAGATTATAATTTTGAAAACAATAATTCAAAGACGATATGGCCATGGTGAGTAGAATGCATCATTCTTTTGCTTTAGATGATGATGTCCCTGCAGATTTTGTATTTGGATCGGTGTCACAAAATTAGTATTATATTAAATGTCATAATGTATAGAGATATATGAAATAGAAGAGGTGTAAAAGTATTGTATTTACCTTTGTGTAGCAGTTGTCGGCTATTCATCAATGTGTTTGGCTTCGGTGATGGTATTGTTTTGGTTCAATCTGAAAGAACCTGTGATTGTAAAGTCTCTTAGCATAAATATTATTGCTGATTTATCTTTGATGTAGTCTTCATAGGTCATGTTTTCAAGAGCAGGCAGAAGCTGTTGGATTATTGGTTGTTCAATAGAACAATGGATAGCTTGATTGATGTCAGGTGTGATAGTTGCGCTGAGATGGAGAGAGTATTTGTAATTGATATCTTTATCACATATTGTGCAATGGGTAGTTTCTTCTTCAAGCATTCCGTAGTCGTCGAACTTATAGTTGCATTTGGGGCAATATGCATGAAATGGATTGGAAAAAGGATTTATTACTTTTAAGATCCCATGAACCTACAAGATAAGTTTAACTGTTAGCAAGAGGAAAAAATATTATTATAAATTGAAGAGTAGAATTGTGTGGAAATAAGTACCTGAAATGTTGTATGTAGTAGTGCATTGAGTCTGTCAATTGTTCTTTTATCATTCAATCTGCATATAGTTGTTGATAAACCTGTCCAAAGTGTGTTTTTTAAATCTGTTCTTTTAACAACGTTTCTAAACAGCATTGCTGGGATTTCATTTCTTTTGAGTTTCTCTTCAATTGTTAAGTAGTGGTGTGCAAAATTTGGATGTAATAGTAGCTGTTTACCAGTAAGAAAATTAGTTTTGTTGAAAAGAGAGTAAAAAATTAAGAAGATTATGTGAGGAAGAATGAGGATAGTTTCGTACCGTTGCCTTGTCCATGTCGCTGAAGCCATCTTTGATTTCAATCATGTATTGGAAAACTTTTTTCTTTGTTGCAACAACCAATGCACCAATTGTTCCAGTGGCATATTCGTTTGTGCTTGTGAGTAACTGTTTGATAGTTGTACCTGGAATGAAGTTGTATTGCTTACAAATACTTGGTTTGGTCTCCACCACAGATGATTCTTTTAAAATCAATATACAATCGCAATCTCCGCGATCATAGTCTGTTTTTGCAGCAATTTGAAATCCTGTTATAGATATTCCTGATCCTGGAATAATCTTGTTTTCATATTGTTGGACAAGATTACTGGGTACATTCAATGTAATTGTCATTTCTGCCTTCAAATCTGTTAGATCTGCACGTAAAACCTCGCGTGTTTTGTTCACTTTGTCTAGTGTTGCTTTATAGACTACAAGAACATCACCTTCAAACATGTTTCCGGCTTTTCTTGCATTCAGATCTTCAATTGACATACAATTTTGTGTTTTTGTTTTTGATCTATAGCAAATAAAATCAGATGTTTTTAATACTGGGAAATTGGGTATAAATATTTGTTGAATAGAAATGAGGCTATGTGCTTACCTTTTTGGTGTTTGTTGTTGCTTTGGCTGTTCTTGCTTCAACTGAGCTTGTTTTGTAGGGCTTGTGCTCAGGTCCATTGCTTTGCAGCTAAAAAAGTGTACAAATAGTTGTGTTATAATATTATAATTATAATTTTGGATTGGACTATATAAGACTATATTTTTTTTGTATAATGTTTGCTAGTTGGGCGGGTTGTGGTTGTGGTTGGTGACATGTTTATTATAGTATTAGGTGATATTATTGTGTTGGGTATGATGAATATTTATGAAAGTAGCAAGGTGATCAGTCCAATAGGCTTCTGATTTGTATATAGAACATATATTTGCAGCAGAATTGGACCAAATGTGATCTATTAATGGTTTGTTTAGACTATGTGCTTCATTTAATAGAAATTGCAATTTGTGTAGTTGCATTTGATGTAGAAGGATTTTTTTAGTTTTGTTTTTATTGCACATGTCAATATTGAAATCTCCTACAATGTATAAAGGATTTACTGTGTTTGCATATGTGACTACTTCATTGATGATTGTGGTAATTTCTAGTATTGGAGCATTGGGTTTTGCATAAATATTACAGATATTGATTTCATTGTTAGGTTGAAGTATTGTGACTGTTATGGCCTCAACATTTGTTGTTTTGTGTTCTTTTGTTCTGGACAGTAACAAATGTTTTTTAGTTAAGGTTGATATGCCATGTATGTTATGTATAGTATGACTATGAAACTGTTCAAAGACATTGTTGGTTTGAGAGGGATTCATTTGTAGTTCTTGTAAACACAAGATGTCAGATGACATTATATCATAGTCATTGACAATGTCATTTATATGGGCTTTTAAGCTACGAGTGTTTAATGTGCATAGAAGCATTTGTGATGTGTTATTTGAACATGTGATCTCATTTTCAAATTGCCATTGTGCATCTGATTCAAGGCGAGACATTTCTAGGCATATCTTTTGTTTGACTTTGAAATTTGTTGGATTTAGAGGTTTGAGAAGAAATAAAGATTCAATAGATCTTGTTCGCGAAAGTACTGTGTATGTTAAACCATGTTGTTTTATGCCAGTTGGGTCAAAAGCTAGGCCTTGCATTGTGAGTCCTTGTGATCGATGTATGGTTCGTGCACATGCTATTTGTATTGGGAACTGTTTTCGAATAACAATTTTTGTGTTTGTCAATATTTTTTGTATGGGCTTAGCAACTCTGAGTATGGGCACCCAATCTTTATCAATGTGCTGGACATAGCAATGTGCTAGTTTTTTCTTTTGCTGTTGTCCAATTTTTTAGTCATTAAATTTTATCCAAATAATATCAAAATCCTGGTGTTTTGTGTATGCTTTAAATATTCCATCTGATCCATTTACCAGGCCGTCTTGTGTGTTGTAGTTTCCTGCGAAGATTTCTATGAGGATATTTGGTTTTAAGTTTATTTGAGTTGGTAGAGCGGTTGTATGGTTATATAGACGGATCGCATTGTTGTTTTCCTCTTGTTCATCGATTGCATTTAATACTATTAATTCACCAGGTATGATAGATAGCATATTATTATTATGGATATCAACGTCCTTTCTCCTATAAAATAAAAAAGGGAATGTTGGGTCAATGGGTGGTGGGCGGAAGCAAAAGTAGTTTAGATACTGTAAATCATCATCTGTTTGTTGACCTATTCTAATTCTGTTGAGGACTGAGATGAACTTGGCGTCTTTTTGCCGCATTGTTGTTTTTAATGAGTAGCATTTTATATTGTCTTTCCAAAAATTGTAAGGCATTAGTTCTGTTGAAGTTGGGGCATTTTCAAATACAACAGAGTCAAGTACAGGTTGTGCTTGATAAAGGTCACCACAAAAAATCGTATCAAGATTTCCAAAGTATACAGTAGGCGTTTGCATTATATCATGTAATCGTTTGTCAATGTAGCGTAAAAATGTTGATCCTACTAGTGATATTTCATCTATAAGAAGTACATGTAATTGATAGTAATGCTTAGACATTGCATCTAGTGTTTCAGTGTTTAATGGAACAAATTCTAACTTGTTGAAAGGTATGTGAAATGTTGAATGTAATGTTGTTCCACCTATATTGTATGCTGCTTTTCTTGTGAATGCAGTTATTAGGCCCTTTGGTTTCTCTGGGTCATTGTCAATTGAGTTATTGTAGATGCGAAGAAGTGCTTGGTAAATGGCCTTTGCAGTAAAAGTCTTTCCGGTTCCAGCTCCTCCTATCAAGAACAAGTGCAATGGAGCTTTGATGCTTTTTAATTTTTTCATTATAATGTCCTTGACAATTGTTTGTTGTTCTTTGTTTAACATTTGCCTCAATTTGTAATAGTCATTGTTGTCCATAATTTGTGGGTGTTGAGAAATTTCGAATGCATTGGGCGCTATGTTATTAATTTTGTTGCAATGTACGGTTTGCATATCTTCATGCATGTCATATTGTTCATTTTGTTTACTTGTTTGACCTATGGAGGATTGGGTATGAGTGTTATTGTCTTCATAGTTAATTTCATGAATAGCTTTTTCAATGTCACCCCATGTAGCATTTATATTGTATGTAAACTTTGTACGGTTTCTTTGAATTGTTTTTTCATGAAGTAAATAGGCATCTTCCCATGTATTGACATTTTGTTTCAATGTATGTTCGTTTATTATGAAAGGCACGTAGAGTAGTAATTGTTCTCTACAATGATTCTCTAAATCAGTATGTTTGTTGAAATTGATAAAGCGTATAACATTTGGTTTAGTCTTTGCATTGATTTTGTTGCCTTTTTTGTTGTACTTTGAGACGAATTCTGCAAGACAAATGTGTGCAATTGCTTGAGGTCGTTTTATGTAGTAGTCAATTAAAGAGTTACAGATTACATTTTCTGACTCATCTGGTTCCTTATTTAATAGTTCGACAGGTTTCAATATAAATGTGCGGTTGTTGTCAAATCTTGTGTCAATAAATATGCATTTTCTTGAGCTATAATTCAATGGAAGTGATAGAACAATGTGAGCAGCTTGTTGTGATGACATTTGTTGTAGGTTGAGCAAGGTGTTTCCAAGTTTGCTTATCATTTTTATTGCATCAATATTGTCTTGTTGGTGCTCTTTGCGTATTCTTTTGAATGCTTGTGTCATTGAATTATCAACCTTTGCCATGTATGAGCTACAGTACATTGCTGCAGCATATGCATTAAGCACAAATTGTGCATCTGTATTTGCTTTCCAGAGCTGTGGGATTTTTCTCCCAAAGCTATTGTTCCATGTTTCTGATGGCTTCCTTTGTAAGAAGAGAGTGGGTCTATGGATTGTAGACCTCAAAGCAATTATGTACTCATCTTCGGTAATGTCTAGTTCATTTAAGAACATTTGGAAGGTGAATGAAATGTTATAGTTTGTTGTTTGCAATTTTGAAAGAATATTGTTGGCGATTGATATTATTGTTTCGTTCTTTTCTGTTAGTGGTTCTAGTATCATAGTTTTTTGTACTGGTGGGAGTGGAAAATTGTATCTACAAGCTCCATTTTTTGATCTCCTACATTGCTTTGTATGATGATGCTTGTGTAGTATGGCTATGCTAGGTTCTAGGTGTTCAGTTGCACATGTAATGTACTTGTCAACGAACTCTATAATACTTGAATTGCTATGTTTTCCATAAATTGGTGCATCTTTTACCCATATCAAAAAATGGTCATGCTCATTGCCTCGATTTTGGAATTCAGTTATAGAGAAGTAGTCCAATACATTTCCAAAGAAAGAGTCATCTGTACTTATTAGCTTTTTCAGTGCATTTATTCTATGTCTATAGTAGCGTGCACAAGTGACTGGATCTCTTTTGATGAGTTGAAATTTATCTATTTGATTTATGTTGTAAGCTTCTTCTTGTTGTAATGTTGATTGATGCATGTTGTGGAGTTCTTGAAGTGTGCTTGTCAAAGCATTCCAATTTTGTTCAGCACTAGTGAAAGTGAGGAAAAAAGTTGGTGGTCCTAATTGGCGTATCATTGCAAATACATTTTTCTTTAGTTGGTGTATGTAGTCAGGTGATATTCTTATTCTTTTGAAGTCAACATAGCCAATATCTGATTTCAACAATTTTTCTAGGTTTGGTTTATGTTTGACGTCTTTTGCTAGTAGCTTTCTACCTTTCAATTGGCCTTTTTGGATTCTAATTGACATGGTAGACAATACTTGTTGTATAAGTATTTTGATGGTTTTGAAAAATAGGTTGGTTGTATGGTATGCGAAATGTCTTTGTGAATTTGACAATTCCCATTGTGCAATTTTTTGACAATGTCATCATCACGCGGGTTGCCGAAGAAAAGTGTAGGAAAGTTCATTTCCTCAGCATATTTGTCTTTAAAGATTCCAATAGGGTAATTATCTTGTGTGGGTGCAATTTCTATGATTTTATCCTGCATTCTATGTATACATGCAGACTCAGTGAATCCATGTATCAAAGTTTCAGATGGATTTTCTTGTTCTAAGTCACTTTCTGACTCAATTTCAGTTGCACTAATTTCAACATTGTTTTCATTTTCACTGTTGCTTTGTAGAGCTTGTTTCCAATCATTGTTTATTTCAACATTTTCCATTATGTACAATGTAGTTTTTGTTAATTGGTCAAGAGCTTGCATAACCATATTTGGTCGCACCATTCCTGTTTGGAATGCATTTTTATATTCCAAGCGTCTTTTTAGAGATACAGCAATTGTTGATGTATTGCTAACTGATTGTGGCAATGCTTTTTGTATAATGTTCATGTTAACTGGAACATTGATGATAGAGCCTGTTAATCCCATTTGAGATCTTTTGTATCCTAGTTCCCAAATTTGGGCAAATGCAATTCTAAGTGAGACAAGGCGTTCTTCTAGTTGTGTTAATATTTGTACATACTGCAATGGTTTATTTGTTCGCATATTATGTGGTGTAGCATACTTAGGTATAATTGATTGTTTTAATGCAATATGGCATTTGCAACAAATTGAATTTGTTAATACAACATTATTGGATTTGAGTAGTTTGTTGTATGTATGTTTTTGCTTTTCTGTGAAAATTCTAATGTCTTTTTTGAAACATAGTAGTTGGCAAATTGAACATGCATGTTTTGGTGTGTCTAGGATTGCAGTTTGGAAAATTTCTATTGGGGATAGTGTTCTCCTCTTTTTTGAACTTGAACATATTGGTGTATGGTTGTTTTGCATTTGTTGTTGATCTTCGGAATTCAGGATTGTATCTATATGTTCGACTTTTTGTGGTTCTACTAGGTCCATTGTTTCATGTTCTTTGGCACTTCTAATCAATTTCTTCAATTGGCACAATGAAAATATTGGTTGGGAGTTTGTTTTTCGTCCGTTGTATTCTTTAGGTGTATCTGTGTTGATATTTCCTGGGCTTTTGTTTTTTGTGCTCATGTTACTATTTTCTGGCCTTTGCCTTTTTGTAAATTTTATTAATTCATCCTTTGTATTAGTTCTGATAGATTTTTTGACATCTCTCAGCGTTATGGTTTGTTGGAATTGCAGATTTTGTGTTTGTAATCTTAAAAGTGGTTCAAAATGTCCTGCAAGTGGATTTGCATCATGGAAGAGGATGGAATACGATTGTCTATTTGGTGATGGGTTGGAATGGTAGTACTTTTTCCCTGTGGACATTGACCAAAGACATATTTGTATATTTAGCCACTTGGATAGCCATTGTATACAAAATATGTCTCCCCATAATCCATTCTCTTGGCCAATTGTAGTTGGTTTTGCTATTAATTGCATTCTTCGAAAGTATGTCTCGGGATCTTGTATTTTGTGTAATTCATATAGAGTTTGAGGATTTAGTTCACGGTTAAATGAGTTGATTGCTTCTATTTCACCTTTTGCAAGGCAACTTAAGAAGTAATCAATGGTTCCCATCCACAGTTGTGTTGATGTGTATTGATGGTTTAGTAGGTATGATAATGAGTCAAACAGGCAATCTCCAATATTGTATGTAAATGCACTTATTCTATATAGACCTTCTTTTTGTAGTACATTGTCAATGCTGACAATTTGAGGTTTGCTTGTAATCTTGTAGTTGTCTACGTCAATAATTTCTATTTTTTGTTTGTCTAGTTGCTCTCTTGATCTCTTCATTTTTTTTGATAAATGCACAATTGTTGTCTTAGACAAATGAGACCTTGTAAGTATGATGTATATGTGGCTAGAAGCTGTAAATTTTGTTTGTTTGTTACTAGGAGACTGTTTTCCTTTTCGTGATATCTTCTCCTAGTTGACAAAATCAATATTGTTAGAATCATATAATCGTAGGCAAACTGATCTTTTTTTTTTATTGTTCGCTAACTAATTTTTCATATAATATAATTCCTATTTTATTTTATGAGAACTCTCCGTACGTGCGATGTCTTCTCCTAGTTGATAAAATTGACACTGCCACTAGGATATGATTGCCAGGAAAGCAATCTTCTTTTTATATTGTTACGTAACTAGATTTAATATCAAGGTATATTGGACTTTAACATGCCAGATTTTATCATAGCAATTTTTCAAATTCAAGAAACAATGAAGCATTAATTTCAAAATACAGTTGTTTGCTTAAAATTTGATTTTGGAACATGAAAGCAAACTATAGACTGCTAACTATAAGGAATAGAAAATGAGTGAAAAAGCGTACCTTGTAATATGGTGTTTGATAATCCAGTAGACTTGTTCCTTGTCTTAAATGTTGCTGCTATTTGCAATTAATAATTTTCTTTTCTATGGATGACAAAAGGAGAAACATATTAGTATTCATAATTATTGAGAAGAATAATAATAGAATATTTCAATATTTTACAGAAAATCAGACCATCATATAAAAAATATGCAATAGATTTTTTTGATAGTATTTAATTGGTTACCTATGAAACCAATCAACTTGGTTTCTTGCAAGTTCTGCCACTATTCTAGCATTGTGAATAATGAACAATTATTAAGAATGGTAAATTAGACTAACAAAGTTCGGAACTAAAATCAGGGTAATTACAAAAGCCCTCTTGACCTAAACAAAGCTCTTATGCTAAAATATCTACTTACGTGAATAAAATGTCAGCCTGAAAGTGGAGTTTGAATGTTAGTATAAGAATTGTTAGATGCTATCAATGCTTGGAAAACCCAAATTATAAAAGATAAGCGGAAACATAAGGGGAAAAAATTGAATTTTCTTACAAATACATGACACAATTGCAAAGAAAATTTAAGGCCACAAGGACTTTAAGATGCCAGATTTTATCATTGTAATTTTTGAAATTCAAGAAACAATGAAACATCAATTTCAAAATACAGTTGTTTGAAAAAGAGAGAGAGATAGATAAGGAGATAGATAGATAAAGAGGAAGAGGTAGAGGTAGACATAGACGGAGAGATAAAGGTAGAGAGAAAGATGAGTACATAAGGAGTGGATGAGATAGATAGGTATAGAGGGAGAGGGAGAGCGAGAGGGAGAGGGGGAAATAGAGGTATATGTGGCAATATGATAAAAGGATAGAGGGAAAGGGATAGAAGCACATAGAGAGAGTGGGAGAGCTAAAGAGAGATAGGTAAAGAGGGAGAAGAAGGGAGAGAAGAGAAGTTAGTGTTATCAAATTTTAATTTAATATATTAAAATTCCTTTTTAATATTAAAAAATTCTCTTGTAGTTGAAAAGATTTAATTTTAATTGTTTAAAATGAGTGTTACAAAATATATATATTATGTGGATTGAGTCATGATGTCACTATATATATTAGATTATTCCTTAAGGGATAAAAAAGTTAGAAGTTGGAAAACCTAAAACCATGAGATTTTTCTATTAAGATTTTTATTAACCGTGGTGTGTTTTAAATGAACCAATCACTTTACAAACAAAATTATCACCATTACAATAAATACTATAAAAAATCATTTGAATTATAAATAATAATGTTTTTTTATAAATCTAATTATTACTAATTTAAGAGAGGAGGTGAAATCAAATAAGTCAATGAATTACAAACTGGCTTTTTACTTTTTCGTACAAACTCAATGACATAACCCACTTGCCACAATAAAGAGGGGAATACGTTTTTAAACTTATGATTTAATTTATTATTTCAATCAAAAATAATTACAATAAAAAATGTAATTCTAATTTATTTCATTTTTTTTTAATTAATTAATTAATTAATTCTAATTGTATAAAAAATAAAATATAAAATAAAAATGTAAAAATTAAACCTTAATTATAATGAGTCTATTCCCAAGTTTTCTTCAGCAAGTATTCAATAGTAAATAAAAAGAAAAATTAATTTAATTAAAAAGACTCGCATTTCTGGTACATGGTTGAAGGAATATTTTTTAGTGTACTGAAACAACAAAAGGGAAAGTGGAGGATGAAGTTAGATATTATAAATTTGAAATTTGCAGAAGCAAAGAGTTGCATACTTCCATTTGATTGTAATTTGCAAAGAATTCCAGAACTTAGAAACTCAATTGGAGTCATGAATATAGAGGAAAACCTTTAAAAAAAGTGCTAAAAACAAGATACATGTTTACTATAGATACCTGGTAACCTTGCAGGTGCAATCTGCTATGGAGAAGGTATATGAATGCGTATGTCAATGAGCGAAGGTCATCTCTTTTTCTTTGTGTTCTTTGCAAATGTGCGTGTACAGTTACATATATTGCAGCACCTCTGAAGAGAAAGATAAGGAATATTAATTAATAAAAAAGAACATACGATTTGTTTTGAAGTATCTGAGAACAAATGCAAAATTGTATTATTACCACTATAAGTAAAATCAAAATTAGAACTTATCACATTTTATCACTCATTTTGTAGATCAAATAACTAATTCTTTGAAACAAATTATGAACTTTAGGCTAATCCAATTAGCAGCCAAAAAAATGGCATGAGCCACTCTAGATTAAAGAAGACAACCCATATAAACTTAGCGATGGCCACTTTGTTGATTCAAGACATCTGTCTATTGACTAAAAACTGATATTTTATTAAAAAAACGATCAGTCATATATACTTTATCCAGTCTAAATGACATAAATTTTTTTAAAAAAAATTACTACTTAATTTTCTGTTTTTTCTCCTACAATAATTGGTAAATTCCAAAGTTGATACCTAGGGTATACCAAATGAAGATGCAGCTAGGCATTTCACTGATACTATGTCCAAACTACTTGAGACAGAGAATTGAATCATATTGAACATGAGGTGTAAGCAGTAATAAAAAACCAACAAATTTTATTTTCCTTATGTTCATTGCATTTTCTTGAAATTATAGCTTTAATTTTTTTAATTCATTCTAATGTAAGGTTCAAGTATATTGCAAAACAATATAAATGTCCATTAATATATTTTATCAAGAATAATTTATTTCATAATTAGACAGACATTGGAAATATTGAACCAAATAGAAAGGAAATATATGCCATGTGTCAAGAAAGACCAACACGTGGCCAAGGGAAGAAGTAGGACATTTAAGTTGGGAAGACAAATACATGCAGTTGGGCGCGTGTATGCGTACAGGTCTCTTGCTATTTCTTCAAAACTTGGTTTTCGTCTCAATAGATGCCATGGAAATATGAGTTTGAGACATGGACAATTGAGGATTTCGCTGTTATTGCACTGGGAACTGTTGTTGCTCAAGAGGATGAGGGGGGCATTGAGACAGCCATGATTACAGGTCTCTAACTGTATTTAGCTATCCATAATATAAGTCGATTGGCATCTGTGAATTCAATTCAAGAGAATAGATAACTACGTTTGTAGCTTTTTTCATTTAGTTATTTCTATTAGATAGTGTTCAGAGTTAATTATGAAAATAAGATTCAGAAAGCTCTCATTTAAAATATGTTATATTTGTCTATTGTGTGTTTTATGTTACAACTTTCTTGATTTTGTCTTTGGAGAATTGTTCTAGTTCAGAAAAATCAAATTAGTTTTTTTATTCCTTTGGTAAAAAAAATTGTCTGCATTTTTCACAGAGACATCTATAAAAATGTCCATACGACCATCAAATTCAGTTCCTGATGGGAGGCTAGGCTTCCCATGCCGCAGTTTTGTTTTTCAAAATTCATGTCCAAGAACAGAGGGAGATAGGCTGGGTTTTCTCAAGGATTTTGTAGGAAACAAAGAGAACCTTAATTTGATGAAAGTAAAGAAGACAATGATAGAAGGGTTAGGAGGTAAATGGAAAAATACTTACAATTTATGACACAGATGACTACAACAAGGATTTGTGTAGGTCTGTGTAACAAATTAAATGCATCCAGATAAATCAAATATACAAGCTACCTTTGAAGACGAAAGTAAAAAACCCAGGTATTGTTTGTGAAAGAATTAGGGTTCTTGGGAGAAAATTAATGGGGAAAATTCAGATTAAATTGCAGTTAATCCCAATTCAAGTTTCACCTCTTAAATAAATCCCCTTCCATATGAATGACATTTAACTTACCCTTTGACAAAAGTCAAGTTGTTTGCTTTATTAACACTTTCATTTGCACAAAAAAAACAAAGAATATTTCAGTCAAATTTAAAAATAACAGCAATTACTAGTCACAGATCATAAAGAAGACTTTGACGCAAACTAAAAATTTGTTGTTTGCCAGATTCTCGGTCGAGAACATTGTGCTGCCCATATCCTGGAGTGAATGCACACAATAGATTTTTATGTAGTGGAGGGCCTGCAATCATTTCTATTAATAAAAGCTTTAGCTATAGGAAGCCCTCAAAAAAAATGGGTTTAAATTTTTTGAAATATTTTTTACGAAAAGATAATTCTGTTTTCTATCAGAATTAGGAAATTTTAGTCTTCAAGCTTTGACAAAAAGACTCAAAAGATTTTTTTTTTCTAAATAAACATTGTATAAAGAGTTACAGACACCAGAAACAAAATAAAGCCTATCTAATAAACACTGCCCAGATTTAACTCGCAATTACTAGTCACAGATCATAGAGAAGACTTTGAGGCAAACTAAAAATTTGTTGTTTGCCAGATTCTCGGTCAAGAACATTGTGCTGCCCATATTCTGGAGTGAATGCACAAAATAGATTTTTATTTAGTGGAGGGCCTGCAATCATTTCTATTAATAAAAGCTTTAGCTATAGGAAGCCCTCAAAAAAAATGGGTTTAAATTTTTTAAAATATTTTTTACGAAAAGATAATTCTGTTTTCTATCAGAATTAGGAAATTTTAGTCTTCAAGCTTTGACAAAAAGACTCAAAAGATTTTTTTTTTCTAAATAAACATTGTATAAAGAGTTACAGACACCAGAAACAAAATAAAGCCTATCTAATAAACATTGCCCGGATTTAACTCGTTCGAACTTCATGGGTTGACAATAAGATTTGACACACCCCACAATGCATCCAAGGCTCCAGCGTTGACAAATCACAGCAAAACTCTAAAGGTTTATCTGCAAAACCTTTACATACAAGCAAACAACTCAGTAATTTCGATGACACAAAAAAAAATTTAAAAAGGAAAAGGAAAATACAAAGCACACCCAAAAAAACCAGACTAATATTAGAAAATGCACTTGTGTACATTAAAAGGAAATTTACAACAGACAAATTAATTTTAATAAACTAATAAAATACCAGCACTTTGATATGTCCCTGAAACTGTCAAAAATGTATACAAGTCCCTGAAACAGAAAATGTAAGAAGTAGAACTAGACAGACGAAGGAGGAGGAAAGTCGAGAATGTGTTGCAGAGAAAAATGGACAAGAAAGCATCCTATTACTCCATCGGTGATGCAAACATTTAATATGTACTAACCGACTTAAAACATTTAATTTGCACAAACCGACTTAAAACATTTAATTTGCACACGAAGCAACTTTAAAACATTTAATATGCACGATAGCTCACGGAAAAAATTCTTTAAAAAACACATTTAAAAAATTGCCAAACGTGTCAAGTTTAATTTATATAGAATTTAGAAACTCAAAATATATTTTTTACTACTACTGTAGCTCTTGCTAGCCAATAGGAAAGCAAATAAATAATGTTATTTAAATTATTTAAATATGTATAAATATTTAAACTATACAACATGACACAAATTTTTAAAAATCGTCACAGCTGATTGGTCACCTGAAAAAAATAAATTGATCCAGGTGAATGCAAAAGTATCCTGCCTAGCGGTAGGAACTAATAATTATGATTTTATTTTTTGTCTTGCAGTTATGAATACATCTTTATGTTGTGTTCTATGTTGCATATCAATTTGTATGCAATAACTTGTTGCATCTTATGTCACAAAAGAATTAAATTTTGTATATATAAGGTTTTAATTTAATTGCTTCAACTTTATATTTCTAAATATTTTTGACAAATAATATTAGTTTAAATTTGAAAAATATTAAAATTTAAATATTAATGATTAAATGTTTATTTTTAATTAATTTTAGTAAATCAAAACTAATGTTTAATATTAAATCTTTAATTTTGATATTTATATTTAAAATACAAAAGCTTGAACTAATTTCTTAATTTTTTTAATTTATGTTTTGTATTGCAATGTAAAGTTGAAAACTATTTTTAAAATAGAAAGTTGTGAGTCATCATCAATTTTCTAAAGTGCAAATTACAAAAAAATCTCTAAAATCTTGAAATGTTAAAAACCTAGTAAGTTTAAAAAAACTTGAAATACAAATTTCTAAAGGTGATTTTTAGTTACAAAGTGGACTCTACATCCTAAAATATACCTTATATTGCATATTAGATTCTTGATCAAATTTCAAACTATACAAAAAATTTACAAGCTCATGTTTCAAATATTTTTTAGATGAATAGGCTTCTCCATTAAGTAAAAATACTAAAGTACATATTCACAAAAAAAGGTTGGGGGATACAAGATCACCCGACGACAACCAAAACATACATTAAAAGACTTTTTACCATATTTTTGCATTTGTTTCCAATTTTCAGATGTATCTTACATCAAAAGTCTTTATTTATTTCTCTTAATTATAATTTGTTGTTTTAAAATTCTTTTGTAATTTCTTTCATAAATATAATTAAACTTCATTTTGTAGTCATAAACTATTTTATAATAAATTGAAAATACTTTTGCATATTAAAAACTTAATAACTTTTAAATATCATTACTAGTTAATCTATATATTCTGCTAAAATGAAAACCCCAATACAAAAAAAAAAAATTAAATTAAATTAAATAGAAAATCTTTAAAAACTATCTTGACAAAAAATACTCTCAATCACATATAAATGACACTTCTTTTAAAATTCTAAGTGGTTCACAAAGGATTAAACAAATTCAAGCTTAACTAATTAACCACCTTCTTCTCATTTAATTTTAATATTAAAAAGAAGATTTGATCTACATATTAATTTTTTAACATTATATTTTAATTAATAATAATTTTAAATTTTCAATATTTTTAAATACTTAAAAGAGTAATAACTAATTTTTAGTCGATAGGCTCTTTGTGTCGGCTTTTGCTTGCCAAACTGTCAGCCTTCTAGCAAGGTGCATTTTTCTGACATGTTTCCGGTGAGTCTTTACATCTTCTGCCACATCGTTTGCTTGATAGTCGATGACAAGATAGCTACAACCACGTCATCTTCTTCTTTTTTCGAGAGGAATGTGGCAGTAAGGTCATATAGCACCTACCATGTCCTGTATTGATGGCTTTGATGGTCACGGGAAGAGCGTGCATTAAATGTGGTTAAAGACTTGGCTATTTTGAGGGATGTTTCATGTACTTGGGTAGTGTGTCTGCCAGTTCTATCATTGCAAACATCATACCATCATTTATTTTGGGTTTCCATTCTCTGCACTTTTGTCTTTCTTGTGTTTGCATTCGCAGTTCATAATTAATTTTGGGTTTTCATTGTCTGGGTACTATTCTCATTTTTATGGTGTGTGGGATTCTTTGGGCTTTTGGTGGGTTTTGCTGGAATGATGATTCTCGGCTCTGTTTGTGCAGAAGGGAGGTAATTGATTTTAGCTGCCGATTTCAAGTACCTTTTCAATTTGAAATTCTACACTTATATTCTCTGTATTTTTCCTGTGTGTGTTTTACCATTCATTTCCAACTTCCACTATGTGAATCTGTTGCAGGTCATTTATGTTTCTTAATATAGGGTTTCAAGATATATAGCTATGGTTTTTTATTTTCTTAATTGCACTTGCAGTTGATGAAAGGACAATTCAACTTCTATGCATTTTTAGTTAATGAAAGGAAATTTCATGTTCTCTACCTTGTTATTTTTTTTTCTTTTGATTAGTCATAGTTAAAGGGAGGACATTTCAGGTTCTATGCGTTTTTACTTAATGAAAGGAATTTTTTAGGTTTTATGAGTTTTTAGTTAATGGGAGGAAGTTTCATGTTCTCTGCCTTGTTTTTTATTTTCTTGATTGCAGTCGTAGTTAATGGAAGGACATTTTAGATTCTGTGTGTTTTTAGTTAATGAGTGGGCTCTACGTTTTGATTGTTTTTTATGAACGTGCAATTTCAATTCTTTGTGTTTGTTGGTTAATGTAGGGTTTCAAGGTTATAGCTATGGTTATTTATTTTCTTAATTGCACTCGTAGTTAATGAAAGGACATTTCAGGTTCTATGCATTTGTAGTTAATGAAAGGACATTTCAGGTTCTATGCATTTGTAGTTAATGAAAGGAAATTTCAGCTTCTCTATGTTTTTAGGGTTTTAGGATTCTTCTGTTTGCATATGTACAAGCTATATATTTTGATTGTTTTTATGAACCCGCATTTGCGATTCTCTATGTGTGTTTTATCGTTCATTTCTGACTTCCGTTAATGAAAGAAAATTTCATATTCTCTGCCCTGATATTATTTTTCTTTTGAGTAGTTGTAGTTAATGGAAGGACATTTCAAGTTCTATGCGTTTTTACTTAATGAAAGGAATTTTTAGGTTCTATGCGTTTTTAGTTAATGAAAAGAAATTTCAGGTTCTCTACCTTATTATCTATTTTCTTAATTGTAGTCGTAGTTAATGGAATGACATTTTAGATTATGAGCATTTTTAGTTAATGAGCGGGTGTACGTTTTGATTGTTTTTTATGAACGTACATTTTCGATTCTTTGCGTGTGTTGCTTAAAGTAGGGTTTTGAGATATATAGCTATGGTTATTTATTTTCTTAATTGCACTCACAGTTAATGAAAGGACATTTCAGGTTCTATGTGTTTTTAGTTAATGAAAGGCGTAGAGGTATAAATCTGACCACTTTCTTAAATACATATATAATATATATTTTAACCCCATTCCTCTTATTAATTAAATTCTATTTAATTAATTTCTTCATTTTCATCTATATGATTAAATAAATTACTCAATTCATTTAATTATTTATTCACCTAAACCTTTTCTAGCCTTTAATTAAATAAATCACTTTATTTAATTAATTCCCTTTTACCCCTTTTTAATTAAATTTACATTTAATTAAATTAATCCTTGCAAATAAATAAATCTAATTTATTTATTAAATCCCCCCACTTGTATTTATGCAAGTTGCATCTATTTTAGTTGAAATAAAGTAATTTTATTTTAATTAAAATCATTTTCCCTCATCCACTTGCATTTTCCTACATCTCCCACTTGCCTCCTAAACCCCTTCTAGATTCTTCTAATCACTTCCATTTTAGCCTAATTCATCTCCTGATTATTGTCACATTCCTAAGCAAAGAGAAGTCACTTCTCAAAGCCTCCAAAGTCTTTGAAATGCTTCAAAGGATTTATGTCTTCAACAGGTTAACCCTCAAAATCTTCCTAACCATTAATGGTTAACTCAACCTTCTTGCATGGTTAGAGACTTTCTCTCTAACTTAACCCTCATATAACCCAAAGGTCTCATCAAGCATTCACGGCTTTAACCTTGGTTATCCTATTAACCCTTGCACAAGAGTTTACCCCTTGGGTAAAAGCTTTATCCATTGGATAACCCTAACTTAACCTTAACCCTTACCTCCTAGGGTAACCTTCATGTCTTTTTAGGCATTTAACGCTTCTTACATCTCCTCTCAAGCAACCTCTTGTTGGCAATTGTCATCATTTCATTGATGAGAATTGTAAACATGGATCGATTAAATTTCAAACCTAGCCCTTGTTAAGATTATTCAATCTTAACCATCCATTGCCCTATTTTCCCTATAAATAGAGCTTTTGTTCCTCATTTTTCATATAAAAAATCTTTCATGCATCTACATTATAGTCTAATTTACTAATCATTTTAGCCTCTCTTTGTTAAATCATCATAATAGCATTTAGAAGCATTTTTAATATCATATAATATTCATGTTAGGATAGTATATCATGCTAGGATAATTGGCTAATCTTTTATCATGTCGTCATCCTTATACTAGCTTAATCATCATAGTTTCAATATCAATACATCTTAGAATGCATTCATGCATATAAATCAAACATCACTCGTTCTTGGAGTTGTCATTCCAAGTCACTTGCTTAATGATCTGAGAGCAAAACATTGACTTTAGGGATCTTGTGAGATAGAGAACAATGGGACACCCCTTGGGAAGTTCAACTGATTGAATCAATTCATATACTTGCACCAAGAGTCTCATTGGTGTGTGGGTCTTTTGTATTCAATTTGTTCATTTTCGTCACCATATTTTCCTGCATACATTTCTGGCGCCTATTGTGGGGCACATCCCCATAAATAACATCATTTTTTTTGTGCAGGACAAGGATTACAAGCATGTTGGAATACCCTTTTAGTGCATCTGGAGTATACTTTAGCGCATATGTGAAAAATAGTAGCGCTTTCATCACACTGTTTAGTGTATAGGAGCCTTCTTATAGTGCTTTGGAGCTTATTTTTAGTGCATAACAGTCTCTATTTTTTCTTACACATAGAAGTATCAACGTAGTGCATTAGGAAATCAGAGTAGCGCGTTGGAGTCATCAGTGTACCTTTTTGTAGTGCATAACTCTGAGAGAGAAAAGGGATAGTTTGTAACAGAGTTAGAAAATTAGGCTTGTGTGAGCCCACCTAAGGTTTTAATTTTTTTCACTAACTTTCTTTAATTGCAGGTTACTAATCATTTCTTGCAGACTGGAGGAGTTAGATGTAGGAATTTGGTTTTTTTTTTTTCCGTAGCTTTTCAAGTTGGTTTAAAAAGAACTCATTTCCCATTGGTTAAAAAGAACTCATTTCCCATTGGTTAAAAAGAACCTCATCATTTATTTGGTGCTTAAAACAAGACCTTACTTTCTATTTTGCAAAAGGTTTTTGAATAAAGGGGTAAAAACTTTATTAATAATCAGAATCCAGCATTACAAAAGAAAACCAGAGCCCCAAAGATCTAGAAGAGATCAAAAATCCCGAGCAAAGATCAACCAGCTTCATAACTATCCATATCCTCAACAAATATCTTATGCAAGTCCTAACACCAATCCGGGGGGAGATGCTCCCAACCCTTAACTTTCCATTCATTACCATTTCCCGAGGCCCACTTAGCCAAGCAATCAACTGCCCTATTTCATTCTCAAGCAATGTGGATGAAGGACACCTTCTCCATCATAGCACTAGTTTGCAAAATCTGGTGAACAATCCCTGCCAAATGCCAATTAATCCCACTCACCTTCTGGTCATTCAACAAGTTAACAATAATCTGCAAATCTAATTCATAAATAACCTTACGCCATCCCAACTCAAAAGCACGCTCCAAGGCATACACAATTTCTAATCCCTCCATAAAATTATTAGACTTCTGCCCTTTATGAACTGAAAAGAAGAAAACCACAACCCCCGAACAATCCCTACCAACCCCCCCAATCCCAGCAGGGCTCAGATTACCCCGAGAGGAGCCATCGATGTTAATCTTGATGAATTCATCCTGAGGGGGGAACCAACTTTCATCCCTTTTGACCTTCTACTTAGCATGTCTACCTCTCCAAGCACAAGCTGAGATAAGAGACATCTCCTGCAAACCCAACCTACTCACAATATCAGCCTCTCCTCTATCAAGAGGAAAATTTACCTCACATTTAGCTTCCATCATCTCCTAGATCATGCCAATGATTCTATTCCACACTTGTTGAACTAATAGTTTGACATCCCTAAAGATCATCCTCTTCCTCTCTAACCAAATCTACCCAAACTGCTCCAAAACTCCACCAAAGTATCTGCGTGAACACAGGGGTGCTTCCACACCCCCACCAGTAATGCCAGAGAAAAAATGAGAAAGGACATTAGAAGAACAGGTGAGAGGAATCCTCCTCTCCATTACCACACAAAACACAGATGGAAGGCCCATGGAACCCACGCTTGTGAATATTGTCCTAAGTGAGACACCTATTCCAACCTAAAGTCCAAGAAAAACAGTTACACTTCGGCCAAGAGAAATTATTGCAAACATATTTCCACCAATGCACCTCCCTCCCCTCCAAGCGATGGAACAACAGCTCCTGGTACCCATTGGCAATAGTAAAAACACCCTTAGGATTCGAGGACCAAGCAAGTCTATCCCTATCCTTAAGGGAACTACACTGTCTACTAGCCAAATACCATAAAGCTCATTGCAATCTTCGTGCATATCAACAACCGGCCATTCAGTAGGAACCTTCCACCGCACCATCTCTAGGTGCCCATACCTATAACCAGACTTAAAGTCACTCACTCGAGACCACCTTGCCTCCAGGAACCTCTAGCAAAGATTCACTAAATTAGGAAACTGATCAATAATGGGGGGATAGCCATCCCAAGAACCGAACAAAAAAAGAACGTCTTCTCCCTTCTTACAAATCCAAAATAGACCTTCTTTTATTAGTGTAGCCCCTTTCTTGAGAGTACTCCAAATCGTAGAGCCTTTTCCCAAATGCGGATATCTTGAAATTTCTTTTGGGATCCTGTGCATATACTTGCACAACAAAATCCTAGCCCAACTTCGATCCTGCTCAACACACCACCTCCAATACAATTTAGCCGCCAAAGCCTCCCCAAATAAAGAAGACTTCCTTAAGCCAAGCCCCCCCAACTGCTTCGGGTTGCACACCAAGTCCCAATTGACCAGACTCCATTTATGGGAGGACAGGTTGCCTGCCCATAAGAATTGTCTTGCCAAAGAATCCAATTCCTTCACAGACCACTTTGGGGCCACTTGAAGAATACACCTATAAATCGGAAGAGAATGTACCACCGACTCGATCAATTGAACCCTTCCAATAAAGGATAACCATCTACGAGTCCAATATTCAACCTTTCTATGAAATTTGTCCAGATTAACCTCCAAGAGTCCCTGGGAGGATTACCAGCAGAATAGGAATACCCAAGTAAGTCAAGGGAAGAGACCCAACCTGGAATCTTAAGATATTAGCAATTCTCAACTGAATAGTTCTCGACGTATTGAAGAAGATAATGGAAGATTTTATGCAGATTTATAGCTTCGTTGATCCTAGCCAATCCCATCAGGGTCGTATCATCCACAAACTATAAATAAGACTAAGGAGGTATGCCATTACCCCAACTCCAACCATGAATAGTACCAAGCCCCACATTATACTTAATCAATCTCCCTAGACCCTCAGCCAGGAGAATGAATAAGTATGGGGAAAGAGGATCCCCCTGACAAAGGCCCCTAGATGCACCAAACAACTTTGTATGGTCTCCATTAATTAGCACCGAGAATGAGGTAGACGAAACACAACTCATAACCCATTGGATCCATTCATCAACAAAACCAAATGCCCTAAGAATATTCAGGAGAAAGGACCATCGAACTCTGTCATAAGCCTTTGCCATGTCCAGCTTGATAAACATAGCTTTTTCCTTGGAATCTGGCATAGAATGAATGGTCTCAGTAGCAATGACCACTCCATCCAAGATTTGACAACCCTACACAAACCTACTCTTCTCTTCTGAAATGATCCCCCCAAGCCAATTCTTCAACCTTTCCACTATCATCTTAGAAATAATCTTATAAATCATATTACAAAGGGAAATAGGACAGAACTAGCCTAATCGGTCAGCCCCATCATACTTGGGGATGAGTGCAATGAAATTTGCATTCAAATCCCAAAGCATCTGCTTACTCCTCTAGGACTCTTGGATCACCTCCAATAAGTCCAATTTGATAATATCTTAGAATTCTTGATAGAAATCAATCAGAAACCCTTCCGATCTTGGCGCCTTCCCCTTCTTCATGTGAAAAACAATCCTCTCAAGTCCATCCAACAAAATGGGGCCCATTAGCTTCTCATTCATCTCCCTAGTAAATAGAGAAGGGATACAAGCAAGAACCTAAATTTCCTCTTCTGATTCCCCCTTAGCATCCTCCCTAAAAAGGGACTGGAGATACTGTATAGATTTCCTAGAAATCTCTTGCAAGGATAAACACTGCTCACCTTTATCACTAACTTGGACAAGGATGGAATTGCCATGCCTTCTTGCTTTCACCGAATTGAAGAAGAACGCAGTATTCTTATCTCCCACTTGAAGCCAATCAATTTGAGCTCTCTGTTTCCAATATATTTCCTCCCTAAGCTCCCACTCCTCTAAAACCTTGACTGCCCTGACTACCTCCCTCAGCAAGGCTTCTGACAATCCATGCTCTCTAATCTCTCTAGTAATTCCATTCAACTCTAATTGAGTAGTTGTCTTGGCATGAGAGAAATTACCAAAACGCTGATGATTCTACCACTTAAGCTAAAACTTAACAAATTGTAGTTGCTTGGCAAAAGTGTACATGGAAGTGCCACAGGCTCTCCCTTTCTTCCACCATTCTGCAACCAAAACCTGCAAAGAAGAATCTCACAACCACATAAGATGGAGTTTGAAAGGAGAGTGAGCGACTCAAGAAGAAGAGGATACCAATTTGATGGGTCAGTGGTCCGAACCTTTCCAATCTAAAATATCAGAGCAAGTGGACCAACCCCCCCCCCCCAATCCAAAAATTAGAAACCAGAAACCGATCCAGCCGCTCCGCAATCCAATACTCCCCTAATCACATTGTTCCAAGTGAACACACCATTACCGAGCTTGATGTCAACAAGATTCAAGGTTGATAAACTATCTCGAAGAAGGAGGGAAGAAGGCTCCAACCGCATAACACCACCCTTCTTCTCACTCAATTATAAGACGACATTGAAATCACTTGCCATAATCCACAGATGAAGAGGAAAAATCTCGCGCATAAAAGTAATATGCGACCATAAGTTCTGCTTACCCTGAAGATTAGTGGGAGCATAAATGTTAGTAAGCAAGATATATTCCCTAGTCTCAAGACTAGAGGCCACCCTGGATAAAGATGATCTGGAAGAAACCCACCAAATAGGGTGAATCCTCAAGGGGTTCCAAAGACACGCCATGCCTCCAAAGGAGCCAACTGCCCCAATACACTGACATTCGCCTCTCCCCCATACCTTAGGCACTAGACCCAACATACTTTCTACCGATAATTTAGTTTCCTGCAAGAAAAGGACATCAGGAGAATGACTCCTAATCAAATCCCGAACAACTTTTTGTCTAGGGCCACTGTTCAAGCCCCTCACATTCCATAAAATCACAATCATTTCGGGGGATTAGAAAAATGAGAATCCAAAGTCTTTACTAACCCTGACTCAACCAAGTTCTCCCCCATCAATTTAATCTTATCCAAATCCTTCTTTCTGTCCACCTTCGAGTTCATCTTCGTTGCACCTTTCTTGATATATTTCTGAAGAAGACCTAGTTGTAAAGAGATCTTATTACTTTTAACCCCAACAGAGTCCAATTTTTGTGTTGCAAGAGTGACATCCCCACCAGCTATCTTCATTCCAACACTAGATATGGGTCCCATATGATCCAATACCTATTGATCCATCTCCATCTGTTGACTTCCAACCTCCTGCAGACCTTGAGTAGGATCCAAGTCCACACTATCAGGCATCAACCCTACTACACTATGATCCAAGGGAATCAACCCCGGATTCACCTCCTACTGACTAAGGTCATTCAAGGCTTCAAATTTGTTAAAAGTATCCTCCTCCTAACATTCCTGCAAAGACCTCTTTTGTCCATGGTTCCTATTCTTTGTCTTAACTGGGACAAAGCCATCAGCATCCACAATCACACTAGACATGGGAGATTTTCCTTTATCAGCCCCATCAAGGTTACGGGACGACAGTTGAGGCTGATGCACAACCAGTTTAGACCTAGGGCACTTGCACTGCAAATGACCATACTCATGACATAAGCAACACCAAAATGGTAAGGTCTCATAATCTAGCTGTTGGACCCAAGAATAAGAGCCCACACACATATCTACAACATCTGGTAAAGGCTTACTAAGATCAATTTCAACACAGATACGAGTGAAAGTCATTACCTTTCTCCCCAAGGTTTGCGATGAAGATCCAATAGGCTTCCTAAGCAATGAAGTGATAATTCGCAGCACATCCTCCCAACAACATTCCATCAGAAAATGAGGTAATCTAACCCAAACTGGGACCCAATTCAGGAGTTCCTCTGAAGGGTTAAATCCTGCATGCCAAGGTTTGATAAACAACCCCACCTGGTCATAAAAATACAGGCCTCCTTCAAAGACCCTATTGTGATCCTCCATGCAATTGAATGTAACTGTAGTCACACAAATTTGTCCAGCTTAATTAAATAAATATTAGCTATTTATTTGATTAAAAATCCACTAGCCATCAGTTAATTAAATTAATATTTAATTAATTCATCTCCAAACATTCTCCTATTAATTAAATAAATTATTCAATTTATTTTAATTCATTCATTAAATCAAATTCCAATCGATTAAATAAATAAAATCTATTTATTTAATTAAAATCCCCTATTCCTCTTTTAAATAAATTAAATAAAATATTTATTTAAATCATTATCCCCCCCCACTTGCATTTTCCTACAAATGCAACTTGCACACATTTATTGAAATAAATTAATTTTTATTTTTAATAAAATCCTATTTTCCCTCACCCACCAAATCCACTTGTAAAATCTAATCCCCTTCTAGATTCTTCTAACCCCTTCTTAATTAGCTTAATCCATCCCCTAATTATTGTCACATTCCTAAGCAAAATGGAGTCACTTCTCAAAGACTTCAAAAGTCTTTGGAAAACATTTAATGCTTTGTGTGTTCAACAAATTAACCCCCAAAGTCTTCCAAGATCACTAATGGCTCTTACATGACCATTTATGGCTCTTACATAACCATTTATGGTTATTTCAAACTTGTCTCCCCAAACATTTATTGTTTTGACCATAATTATCCTTTTTACATTTGCACAAGAGTTTATCCATTGGATAAAAGCTTTATTCTTTGAATAAAGAGTTTATTCATTCAACTAACCTTGACTTTAAATCCCAAGGTCATATCAAGCATTTAATGCTTATTCCCTCTCCTCTCAACCTATCTCACATTGACACTTGTCATCCTGGGATTGGGTTGAAAGCCCTCACATGGATTTGAAATCATTCAATCCTGACCCTTGTTGAGATTGCTCAATCTCAACCATCCATTACTCCATTTTCCCTATAAATAGAGCCCATTTCTTCATAATCCAGATCCTAAAAACTTGTATGCATTTAACCTATAGGCATTTTAGAGAGCATTTAGCATAGCAAACTCATGTATTGTCATTTTGGTTAAAATAAATCATTTTAGCATCAATAGCTTAATATTAGTTTTTCATTTTACATTTGAAGCACAATACTAAAATCTCAATCCTCCATAAGCATCCATAGTGCAAAAAGCTGCTGAGAGCTACACTATTTTGGAACTTGGAGAGGAGAGGAACAAAGAAGAGGAAGCTAAGAGCATGTTAGGAGGTATTTGGAGATGCCTCATCATATTTGCTTCTTTAGTTAAATATGCTTTCATGTTTTTAGTATCTCTTTTGATATGCCTGTTTAGATTAGTTTTTGATTGACTAACACTAACGGTTTCTTGTGTGTGTGTTATTTATCTCAGACTAACCTTGTCCATTTAGCAGAGCATCATTTGGTGAACCCGACGTGAATCCAAACACCAAAAAGATCATTTTTTTTTTAACCACTAACATGTTTGAATGCTGAAAATGTCACACAGGTTGCGCTTTGGCGCTATTGAACTAGTTTCAGCGCTATTGATACTTTTTATTCTAGCACTATTGTATCAAGTTCAGCGCTTTTGACACTGTTTTGGCACTTTTGACATTGTTTTGGCGATATTAACCCTGTTTCAGTGCTTTTGCCTCTCTGTCTTTCCCTTTCTTTTAGCGTGTTTGTGTTAAATAGCACTTATGTTCAAACACAGACTAGCGCTATTGTAACAGAACGTTGTACAAAGGGCCTTGTAACCGAAAAAGTGAAAGTTTTTAGGCTTGTGGAAGCCCTCCTTAGACATGGATTTTACTAACCAGTTGTTGTTTGTGCAGGTTTAAAACTCACCATTAAAAATCACAAAACTTTCTTTTTGGTGCTTTAAAACTTGAACAAAGAAAATTTCCTTTCTTTCTAGTTAGGGTCACTCATCTTTTGGTGCATTAAAACTAAACAAGACAACATTTGTTTTCTTGCAAGTTAGGAAACACACTTTATTTGGTGCTTAAAATTAACAATTCCGTTTTCTTGCATCAAACTAAAGAATTTACAAGCCACACTTCAAATTTTGGTGCAAATAAAACTTACAATCCACTTGTTTTGATTTTTTTGCAAGCGATTTTACTTCAAGCAAACGTGCTTTTTATTAAGTTGACCAGGATTTCATTTTCCTAGTTACTTAAACATATTGCCTTTGAAGTTAAAAAGAACAACATGATTGTTGGAGCAACATCTCCAAATAGTTAGACCACATTGCGATGATGGGTTAAAAAGAACAAGTGTTTTTTGTGCTTGGCACACTTTTGCAAAAAGTCAGTCGAGTGGTCCTACCTCTAACACACACTATCCTCTCCCTTGGCTTTCATGGTCCTAGGTGCAAGAGAAAAGTGTTAGTAACACTCAAAATTTTATATTTTTAAGAGAGGCCTGCCAAGAGACACATCACTTTTGGGAACGACCTCACGTGGTAAATCCTTCGAGCCGCTATAGAAATCAGGTGAGAGCGAAAGCTGTAGCCTTGGGTATAGCTATTCCTATAGTGTAACTAGCCGAAAGGACAAATGGGCCCCACCACTAGTTACAAGGCTCTTAAGTGAGTCACTGCAGAATGAACTTATGTCCAAAAACATCGAACATGACTAAACACCTTTAAGCAGTAGCCCACCCGTTCTATTGATTGAGGATATTTGCGATATAATTTAGTGCAAGAGCATAGATGGTTTTGCTCCCAAGATACTCACCATACATATTTCCTTGAGTAGAAACATAGCTTTTTGAAAAGTCACTTGTGGCTTGATAAAAGTGGTGACTCCCCCATCATAGGGATCATCTATTTGTTATGCTCGTGCAAGACTTAGTATATCACATCCTTACCTACCAAGGCGGGATTCATAAGGTATGTAGTACCAAAGCCGAAGAAATATCAAGATGTGGGCTAAATTTATCACAACTGGCCATTTGACCTTAGGGATAAAAAGTGTTTGAAGTGTGTTCGTTTTAAAGACCAAGTGCAAATTGAGCCGACTTCAGGCTTTGGAAATACACCTTAAAATACACTTAAAGGAAGGGTCATATAAAAGTCCAAAGATTGGGTTGATCTAGACCCATACTCATTTGTGCCTTTGGGGGCAACATTCTTGTGTTTGTGTGCTTGCTTTGTTTTCTTGTCAAAGAAAAATCAGAAAATCACTTTCAAAAACAAAGTATTCATCCAACCAAACACCTCAAAAACAAAGTGCAAACAACAAAGAGTCAAATTTTATGACCATTCTTCACATCTTGCGAAAGAAGAAGCGTCATCAGAATATCAACTTGAAAAGAAGACCATTAAGCTCAAAGGCTTTAATCAAAAGGAGGAAATTCTTCTATATAAATAGACAAATCTTTGTCTCACATAGAGTCTTTTTGCATCACATGCATCTCTATCTTCAAGGCAAAACAAATGAATTTGATTCCGAATCATTGAACCGCAGAGCTTTTATGCAATATAGAGCTCTGAGTTATCACAAAAACCAAGGAGGTAAGATTAATCCCAACTTTTTATCAAACGTCTGTATCACATACAACACAGCTTGAGAAATACCACCAACACCTGAAAGAGAAGAGGTAGAGTTTGTCCCATTTGTAACACAAAGTTTTATTGAAGTTGAAAACATTTTTCATCCATCATCTTATTCATACATCATCACTTCATCATCACTCCGTCCCAACTCTCAAAACATTAAGAGGTTATTGTCCCAAGTTCTCTTTTTAGATATTGCTTGAATAAATCACATCACATCACCTTTTAGATTGTTTCTACATCTAGGATAAGCTCATCCTAAGAGACACATCTACGCAGGTTAAAACTAGTTCATGAGTGAATCCTCTCATTACTAGGTAGTTCAATCTGTAACACATCTTAGATTTCTCTACACCTTATCACATCAAATCTTATCAAACAAGCAAGTAATTCAAAGAAGGAATTTCAGTTACATCTACCTTAAAAGTGCTAGAGATCTACATGCAACACAATTCACCAACCATCAATCTCTCATTAAGAACTCATCATCATTTTCACACAACTTCAAAAAAAGCTTGTAAACAAAATGGCCCAAACCCGATCACAGTCAAGGCAATGAGAAATAGAAATGGAAGAAGAAGAAGACGAAAATCTCAATGAATTTCAAGAAGCACTTGGAGGAAATGCGAATGACGAAAACCCAAGTACTCCTACTCCTGCAACAATAGAAAGGGCTCAGCATAACCCTCTCTTTAACAGATTGTTTGACGAAATACTCAGGAGCAATGTGGATGCTAACTTCTTAAAACTCACTCAAGAAGGGGCAAAACTCCCATCTGACTTTGATCTTGCCCAATTAAGACAGGCATCAGAAAGACAAAGTCGCCATGAAGAGGAAAGAGGTAGAGATCCCATCAGATATAACATTCCTCGAGGTAACCCACCACCTCCTCCTCCAAATGAAATGGAGATGTTGCGGCAACAAGTCGAGAATCTCGCCCAACAACTTCATAGTGGTGTCAAAACTAACCAATTCTCACTGAATGACATCTGTCCCTATCCTTTTGATAGGAATCTTTATATGCCACTCTTTCCACGAGGATTCGAAACACCCAAATTTGAAAAATATAGAGGAAAGGAAGATCCCCATGATCATGTCAGAGAATTTCATTCCGCTTGCCTTGAAGTAGCATATGAAGACACCTACCTAATGCACCTTTTTCCCCAAAGCTTGGGAGGAACAACCACATCATGGTTTTCCCGACTATCAGGTGGCATTAGAACATTTGAGGAACTCATCCAGAAGTTCCTAGCTCATTACTCTCATAACATTGAACGCGACATCACCATGGTTGATCTGTGCAACACTAAACAAAAACCAGGTGAACTATTCTCAGTATTCCTGCAACGATGGCGTCAAATGTCTAGCAGACGTTCTCTTCAGTTACCTGAATGAGAACTAGTGGAAATATTCATTTCCAACTTAAACGAAGAAATGGAATTTCACCTGGATGTCAAAGACATAGACTCTTTTAACAATATGATCACCAAGGGTTTGAAGTGTGAATGGGCACTCATCAAGAAAGGACTCATAAAAATCTATAATGAACCAAAGGATGGTCCTCGCCCATGCTTCAATAGTGATAAACCAAGCTTCTGGAACAAAAACAAGAATATCGTCAATGATGGGGTTGTGGATGCCAGGACTATACAAAGTGCACAACCTGTGGTTTGGTTTGCAGGACAGAATCCTCCACCTCAGAATAACACAAATGTTCCTTCCAATCAAGGTCACATCACATCTCATGATGAACCAAGACCTCGTCAACAAAAACAAAAATGCACATACACTCCCTTAGGGGAACCCATTGAAACAGTATTGCGACAACTCATTTTTCAAAATTTGGTCACTCTCCCAAAAACATCAAACTATGAACCTCGGGTCAAACCTGCATGGTGGAGAGATACTGAACACTGTGATTTCCACCGAGGAAGAGGACACAAGACAAGTAATTGTCATCGATTGAAAGATCTTATTCAGGATCTTATTGATCGAGGCGAAATTGAAATTGAAGGACATGACCTAAAAACAACAAATAATGATCATTTGATGTTCAAAAATCCACTTCCATCACAAGATCAAAGGGGTCCTTCCACTTCCAGGTGAGGCACTGATACCACTGATTATACACAGGCTGTGTATAATTACACTGTAAATCATCTGTATGATGCCAGTGAACAAGTTGCAACTATAACCTTCAAAAAACCCAACTCAAATTGCAATGTTGTTACACGTCGTGGCAAGGTCACCATAAAGGCAACTCCACAAGGCACCACCTCCATCCCAAAGCAATACAATCTTGTGGAACAATTAGACAAAACCCCTACGCTTATATCCATTTTAGAGCTTTTGCGCCTATCGCCATCTCATAAAACTATCTTGGATCAAGCACTCCAAGATGCGTCAGTCCCTGCAAATCTGAATACAGACCAATTTCAAGCCATGGTTGGAAGTCTAAAGTCATCACCTTGTCTCACTTTTTCCGAAAGTGACAACTCTTCCTTCCAACAACCTCATAACGCTTCACTACACATTGAAGGCTTTATCAACCAACATAGGATCAAGCAAGTCTTGATCGATAATGGAGTAGGCCTAAATATTTGTACACTATAGTTGGTCACAACATTGGGATATGCCATAGAATCAGTGGATCCTCGCAAGAAGATCACAATCAAAGCCTATGACGATGCAGAGCGTTCATCCAAAGGAGCTGTGGTACTCCCAATCTGAGTGGGCCCTGTGGTAAAACACATCATCTGTCAGGTTCTGGACCTTCCTCTGCCATACAATCTATTATTAGGAAGACCTTGGATACATGTCATGCAAGCTGTTCTATCTACCTACCATCAATGTATCAAGTTCCCACATAACGGTGTAGAGATCACAATCCTGGGCGATGCAAATCCCTTTGCGTACTATCATAATATTAGCCATCAACTAGAGATTACCATTCCTAATATTAGAGAAGCCATTTCTTCCACATCATATATAAGTCCCGCCTCTCTTGCCAGTTCAAACACAACTATACCAAAGCAAGAAAAGCTTAAGATGAAAGTAGCAGAGGAAGGTTCTGGGGAATACAACTTGAGTCAACTCTTTTGTGTAGGACAAATGCCCACTTCTCCTAGAACACATGGTAAACCACAGCAGGTACTCCAACAACCCCTAATCATGCCAGCATATTCTTTGACACCTTTCATCCTTGGAAAAAGTCAAGAAGAAGAAACCCAAGATGAGGACTTAGCGGAATGGATCTATAAAGATCCCATCACCACTGATATACCGCAAGTTAAACTTCCTACGGATCAGTATGGAAAAGGTCTCCTCATTATGCAAAGAATGGGGTATGATGGTCAGAGTGCTTTGGGATATTGCAAACAAGGATGACATGAACCTCTGCTTCCAGAATTAAAACCAAAAGGTAATACAGGCCTAGGCTTTGAAAAAGAGATCTTTCCTAAACTCAAATTCAAAGGAAAACCCAGCAAACCATTATGTCAGCCTACTGCAAAAAGGACACCTTTCATTATCAAAGCAGCATCAAACACCATCACAACTACCCCACCGAGGCTCAGAATCCCAACACAACTATCACCAATGCCAATCATCCCACCAAGCAAACCAGTAATCCCATCAGCAACACCATTAGTAGCAGCAACTGTATCAGAACCCGTAGCAGCCTCTATGACACCAGCAGAAGCCACTGAGTCAATATTACCGATACTCCCTGTACCAGATTCATTAATCCCCATCGACCTTTCTGCAACACCGATCACTACAAAGGTACATCAACCAATCACACCTACAGTATTTAACTCAAAAGACATCCCAGTATGGTATAGTAATCGGATGCTGGAAAGTGACTCAGAGACCGACTCACATGAGTGGGAATTTGATTCTATACAACTTAACACTTCAGATGAGGAAGATGCATCACTACCTCCACCACGCAAAGACATCCCTGTTTTTGGAGAAGCACAGATAAAGACCACTTGGGTTCCTGAGCTGGAAACATCTTCCACAGACCCTACATCTCATCCTACGCTTGATTCTGATAGGGAGAGTACCATCAATGACCTTCACCATAATGTCTTAACCCTCACTGATACCTCTAACGAACTTAACCTAATCGATGAAGTAATGCCCATTATCCATCCTGAACTCATCAAATGGAACCAACCAAATCCCCCATGTCTTGACTTCTTCCAAAACGATGAGGCCATCATTGACTTTTTGGAATTAAGGGATAACCTACCAAGCGGGGATCACAAAGCTGGATTCACCATTGAACTTAATAGCGCAACATACTTCGGGGCAGATGCCAAACCTTTCAGCTACAAAAATATAATGATAAAACATGGATCTTCCAGTGAAAACCACACTGTGGCACTATTTGATCCAACAAAAGTAAAAAGAAAGAGCGTATCCAATGGTGAAAACCTCTCTGAGGTGCCTGAGGATGAAGGGTTTGACATTCTCCCTGCTAGTACACAATAGGAATGATCAATGATTCTCATCGAGGAAACCAAAGAATACAATGTGGGGACTCCTAAAAATCCTCATCTCATACATCTAGCATCTCTTCTCACTCTAGGGGGACAACCTAAATTTATAGAGTTCTTCCAAAAGCGTTAGATCAACTTCACATGGTCATATGCAGACATGCCTGGGCTTGATCCTGATTTAGTCATGCATCACCTCACCGTAGAAGAAGGAGCCAAACCTGTCAAGCAGAAGCTTCGTAAGATGCATCCTCAAATTGCAGTACTAGTCAAAACAGAACTCAAGAAACTCCTAGATGTTGGTTTCATTAGACCAATTGATTATGCAGAATGGATCTCCAATATTGTGCCTATCGGCAAACCAAAAGGGGGCATCCGCATTTGTACTGACTTCAGAGATCTGAATAAGGCCTGTCGTAAGGATGACTTCCCCCTTCCAAATATCGACATCATAGTGGATCTGACAGCAGGACATGCCATGCTTTCACTCATGGATGGCTTTTTAGGATACAATCAAATAAAGATCGCACCAGAGGACCAACATAAGACAACCTTCACATGTCCATGGGGCACATATTGCTGGAATGTAATGCCTTTTGGTCTCAAGAATGTAGGAGCAACCTATCAAAGAGCAATGACCACCATCTTCCATGACATGATGCATACTATGATGGAAGATTATGTTGATGACTTACTAGCAAAATCACTCACCAGAGAAGTGCATCTCCACATCTTAGATAAAATCTTTGATAGACTGGAACAATACTGTGTTCGACTCAACCCAAAAAAATGTGTCTTTGGAGTAACCTCCGGGAAGCTTCTAGGATACATTGTCTCAAGCAAAGGCATTGAGGTCAACCCAGCAAAGGTACAAGCCATCATGGACATGCCACCACCAAAGAATATTAGTCAGCTAAGGACATTACAAGGGCGGCTTCAATCCATCCGAAGATTCATTGCATAATTGGTTGATAAGTGTCACCCTTTCACACACCTGCTACATAAGAACATCCGCTTTCAGTGGGATGCCCGATGCCAACAAGCATTTCAGACGCTTAAAGACTATCTCATGAATCCATCATTGCTGATGCCACTAGATCCAAGTAGACCATTGTTACTATATATCTCAGCAACAAGTACCGCATTGGGTGTACTACTGGCACAACATAATGCAGAAGGAAAAGAGTGTGCTGTTTACTACATCTCTCGCACACTAGTGGGCTATGAACTCAATTATACACCTATTGAGCGAGCTTGCCTAGTAGTCTTCTTAGCAACCACTAAACTGAGGCACTATCTATTAACACACAAGGTACAACTCATTGCAAAGATTGATCCACTCAAGTATTTACTTAGTAAAGCAGCATTGACAGGCCGCTTGGCCAAATGGGTGATGATTCTAAGTGAATTTGACATCGAGTATATAGACCGTAAAGCTATCAAAGGACAAGTCATTGCAGATCAGTTGGCTGATGCACCACTCATAGGTGATCATCCTCTCATTTCCAATTTTCCAGATGAAGAGATATTCATGATCACAACAACACAATCATAGAAACTATACTTTGATGGTTCATACACTAGGCATGGCTCGGGGGCAGGCATTCTGTTTATCACACCTCAAGGTGACAACATCCCGAAGTCTTACAGGCTCACATTTCCATGCACCAACAACACAACAGAGTATGAGGCCTTGATCACAGGACTCAAGCTAGCCGTACAATGGAAATTACAAGAACTACAAGTATATGGCGACTCACAACTGGTCATCCGACAAGTAACAGATGAATATTAGACCAAGGATGATAAACTCATGCCATATAATCAAATGGTGGACAATCTAAAGACATCATTTACTACTATCACTTTTGAGCAGATACCAAGAGATCAGAATCGAGCTGCTGACGCTATGGCTACCATCGCATCTCTACTAGATCTTCCACAGAATTCAACACGCTATGAGTTCTTGGTAGAACAGCTTTGGATTCCCGCTTATGATATCCCCGAATCCGAAATGATATGTCACCTTGTCGGTTTTGAATCCCCATGGTACGGTGAATTCTACACCTATCTCCATGATCACACCCTTCCTCCCAGCCAATCGAGTAACCAACGTAAAACCTTCATTTGCCAAACTGCTCGATATACCATTATTGCTGAAACCCTATACCGACGCGGTCTTGATGGTACTCTCCTTCGATGTCTGGAACAAGGTGAGATAACAAAGGCTTTGAAAGAAGTCCATGAAGGAATTTGCGGGACTCACTCAAGTGGTCCATCACTAGCCAAGAAACTCCTACGCAATGGATACTATTGGCCATCTATGGAAAAGGATTCCTACTACTTTGTCAGAAAATGCAAGAAATGTCAAGTTCATGGCGACCTGATACATGCACCAGCCCAGGAACTGCAACCAATCACAACACCATGGCCTTTTTGTCAATGGGGCCTTGACCTTGTGGGTAAAATCCATCCATCTTCATCCAACGGCCATAAATTCATTATTATCGCCACCGACTATTTCACAAAGTGGATCAAAGCTGTTCCACTTACCCAAGTCACCGGCAAGTAGATCGCCTCATTCATACTCAACTACATCATCTGCCGGTATGGTGTGCCCATGTCCATCATCACAGATAACGGTCTTCCTTTCAAAAATCAGGATGTCCATGAACTTTGTGAGAAATTTCATATCCAACACCGCTTTTCCACTCCCTATTACCCACAAGGCAATGGTCAGGCCGAAGCATCCAATAAAAACATATTGAGGATCCTAAAGAAGACAGTCAATGATGTCAGCCGTGATTGGCATGTTCAGCTAAATCCAGCGCTATGGGCATATCGAACTAGCATTCGAACCCCTACAGGTGCAACTCCTTATTCATTGGTCTATGGTGGTGAAGCTATCTTGCCTATTGAGGTCGAAATACCATCATTACGGGTTTCCTTGCACAATCTCATCGATGATGAAGCATACAGAGTATCCCATCTTCAGGACTTAGAGTTACTAGATGAGAAGCGACAAGCTACATACAACCATCTCAAAGCCTATCAGCAGCACATGAGCAGAAGCTACAATCACTGAGTTAGACCTCGTACATTTGAGGTAGGTGATCTTGTTCTATGAGAGAATCCTTGCAATCAACCAAACAGAGAACATCAGGGCAAGTTTGAATCAAACTGGTTGGGCCCATATGTTGTCACTGCTATATTTGGGTCTGGGGCATATCAGTTGGCTACATCGGAAGGAGAACCGCTCGCAGATCCAATCAACAACATGCACCTTAAACAGTTTTATACCTAAGCTATACAGAGCATCAGGCTCCCCTGCATACCAGAAAATACCAAAAACATTCAGAAAAATGTCCTGAAGAAATACAAAAACATTCAAAAAGTAAAGAAAAATAATGCATCCAAACGGTGAACAACCACTCCGGTGGCACCTTGGGTAAGTGCGATGGTGAAAACCTGGCAAACAGGTGCCACTCATAAAGACAATGGCTCCAGTATCTTTCAGGCTCGTTGCGATCACATTCATCCACACATCCATCCATCCAAACCATAGCTTGTTATTTAATCTGCAATACAAAGATAGTACTTCATGCGTCTTGCGTCCCACTTTTTCATAGTCATGTCTAAACTTGGGGGCAATACCTTTAAATCTAGTTGATGGAAGTGGATTCTACATTACTGGTGATTCATTGGCAAAAACATTCAAAACTATTTCACAAAATCCAAAAACATTCAAACATGTTTCACAAAATCCAAAACCATTCAAAAATGTCTCACAAAATCCCAAAAACAACGAAAAACCATCGACAATCACACAAAAACATGGCAACACCTTGAACGTACTCATCCACACAGATACAAAACAAACATTGACGTAATACTCACATGATGACCATTTATCAATCAAACCACACAATCAACATCAACAAAATCGAAAATTGTCTTTCAAACAAGGATGCATCCTTCCTTACCAAAACAAAGACAAAAGTGATGTTTTCTTTGACAAGAAAATTATGTTAAGCTATCAAATACTTGGTTGATTTATGAGTACAATCATTTGTTTATCTGTATTGGGATCTTTCAGCATTATTTTGTATCATTTGCGCATTATTTCCGATGAAGTTTTGGGGCATGTACTAATGGTGTCTACATGGGAAGTTCACCAAGCTACGTGATCTTATGCAAAATAAAGTCATAGATCATTACGGCTTGCTGACTATAGCGTATACCTCGACCATATGGGCATGAACCATTACCAAGGATCTTTATTCTTTATTCTTTATGTATATACTGTTTGTTTGCAGGAACAATGCTCATTCTTTGGTTTCTCCTCATCCAAATTGGATAAAGGTTTTTATCTCTTAGTACGGTATGCACTTGTCTCGGTATATGATCAGCCTAAGATCAAGGAGGATGATCCAAGTCATGAATGAACAAAGATAATCCTTGTCTATTCCGCAAGCAATACTCTGGTCAACTTGACCCTTATATCAAGTCGTTTGTATTAACTTGCTATATAAAATCCATGTAAGGAATACTCAGGTCATCTTGAATCATTATTTCAAGATGCTTGTATTCTCTTCCAACATTTTTAAAGCTCAATGATGAAAATAGAGCACTATGGATCATCATTCCATCTCATCTATTTATATCTTGCATTCCATTGCATATCACCCATCCATTCATATGCAAAAATGACCATTAAAGCTGGTCTTGGATACAATCATGACCGAGTACTCTGATACATCATCAATGCATCATGCAAAGTCTTAAAAACCTTGCATTCCTCATGGTCATATCATCATCGCATTTAGTTGCATCTTGCATTAAGTCCATTCATGTCATTTTTAACTTAATATTGCATATAGTTCATTTTCTTGACATTAGTTTTCATTAATCATTTGCATCATTGCATCAATCATAAATAATTAGATTCATTCGTGAGATCAAATTGTCTTTGATTGTTTTAAATCATTTACTAGGCATTCATTTAGTGTCAATTATCCATCATCATTTCATCATCCTTTATCATTTATTATTGCATCCATTCATTAGTGAAAACGTGCATTCATTCATCCATTTATTAAAGTATCTTATTAGGCTCATTTTAGGATTCATTTCACATTACATTCATTATCCTTTTTTAATTGCATTAAGGTGCAGTTATTAAAACCATAAGTTATAATACCATCACATTATCATTTTTACTTAAATCATATTTAAGCATTTAGAATCATAAATCCATTTGTTTCCAAACATTGGTTCATACCATTTTATATATATCCATTTTACATATGCATTCGTTTAGGCATTATCATATAAACATTTGTACTTTACATTTCGTTTATCCATATTACATTCATCTAAAAACATCTAGATGCATATCCATACATAAACATCATTCATTGGACCATTGCATTAACATCATCACATAAATCATCTCATCATTATATTGCAATAGGAAACACCAAAATCCTGTTCATAAATCATCATAAGCATACATCATCATCATGGCATTACATACATAAAGCATTACATCAAAAATCAAATAAATCATACATATGTAAACCTGCATTCATATGCCAGTATCCCACATCATAAATCATCATAAAAACATGCATATAAGAAACATCTCATCAACTGCATACATATACACATATCCATCTAAGAAATAACTCATCATCCTGCATAAACATCCATACATATCAACTGCATATCATCAAAATATGGGATCTCCTCATATATATCATCTCATATATCAGAGTACAATGAAGTCTACAAAATCGGCTACCAAGAGCCATCCAAGATACAGTCCAAAAAATAAACAATGGTACAATACATATATGCAAAAATGCTCTCTCAAATGCCACTCTGGCCAGATGTTGTACCACCATCGCCACCTGCTCTCCCACTGGTGCCTGCACCACCTAATCCATCTTTCGGTGGAGGCCTCATCAAACCCCCACTCACTCCTGCATCCCCTGATCTCTCCCTCCGCAGAGGACCCATCACACCTCCACTACTCTGCACCCTCTGCGATCGCTCTGATCTGGCCTACCACATCTGAGAATAGCTAAGAGCTCGCTGACTAACTAGCACCACCTACTCATATAAACCCCACCAGTAGTCTATCTCTGCCTGTGCTCGTCGCATCTCCCTCATCACCTCCCCTATAGGTCTCTGTGCTCCTAATCCAACCCAGACTCTCTTCTACAGCTCTGCCAATCTCTCCACTGCACTATCCCTCTCCCACAGCACCACCACTAGCTTTGACTCCCGTGCAAAAAGCTGCACATCCCTAGCTGCCACCTCTGCCTCCAAATCTTCTATCTGGGTTTGCAAATGAGCTATCATATGATCTCGCAGATCTCCAGTGGCTCCCTCCCCAGTATCCATAGCCACCTCACCTGCACCAGCCTCTCCAATAGCTCCCTCCCCTCTGTCCATCAGGATCTCCCTCTCCATCCCCCCCCACCCAGCCAAACTCCTCCCTATATCAATGGTCCCTATGCTATCCGAAGAGGCAATCCACCTCTCCCTCTCCGCTGAATCCGCATCCCCAACCCACCACCTCCTCCTCCTCCACCTCCTCCTCCACCCTCTCCTCCATCTCCTCCACCTGCCCTCGATCCTTGACCTCCTACCCTCCTTTGTCTCTGTCCCCTCTCATCCTCAAAATCCAGGATTGGCTCTGCTAGATCAGATATCTGTAAGATCGAGTGCACTACCTGGTACTGCGTATACTCATCTGTAACCCCTGCATCCATGACCCTCGGTCGTATGTCCCACGGTCTCACCTGCAGTGTCCAGAACTCTACCAGTGCCTGATCATACGGTAGCCCTGGCCCCCATACGTACCTCTCCTGATCCACTAGGCAGTCCCTGCTGCCGTCCAAACTGTCTCAGCACTCTCCCGGGAACCTGTCTCTCCACATGGTATGAGGTCCTCCCAATGAGGAATCGGGTCATAAAAACGTAGGGCAGTGCCTCTGCATCATCATCCCATGGCTCACACTCTAGGTATGGTCGCCATATAACTGCATCCAGATCGTCCAGTGCCCGCCGCCACCACTCTAACTTCCCCAGATGGGGCTGGCTCATCATGCCGCTATACATGAACATATACGGCTGGTCTACTGCGTAGAATCTTAGACTCACTGGTCGAGTCACTGGTAGGTGCTCCCAAACCCAAATATGCAACAGCATCACGCCCACTGCTAAGGAACCCCTCTCTCGATAAACCACCTCAAGGAGCTCTTGGTACAGGTGCGCCAGCACGCACGACCCCCATGCAAATCGAGTCCCCTCGGTAACCATAATCTCGATCACCTATCCCCACCCCACGGCCAAACCATGTGATCGCCTGTCTGGACAAAGAAATCCTCCCACGATACCTGATAAGACTGCTAGAAGAGGCTCATATAACGCCACTATCTCCTCCCAGGCAATCGAGCCATCATCAATAAACACGTCCTCATCAAAAATCCTCTGAACTGCAAGGGTCCCCCAGGATCTATCATATGTGACTAGCTCCCCTCGAATCGGAATCCACAGGATACGCCACACATCCTCTAGGGTCACTGTCATCTCCCCCTGTGCCAGATGGAAGGTGCATGTCTCACTGTGCCACCGCTCTGCTAATGCTGTGATCAATCCGTGATTCATACGAATCACGGGCATGTGCATCACCTCATACAATCTGGTTGCGGTAATGTAATCAATCTCTGCCTCTGTCAATCGATCCCTCAACCCCTGTGTCGCAGGATGTCGCTCGCGTAACTGCAACACGCCTAACTCCTCTTGCACATGGACATTCATCAATCACCATCAGTTATTTTTTTTTCAAACTTTCTTAAGTTTAAACCTAAACTATCAACATATACTTTGATCAAGTATCTTCGGGTCTCAACAGGTAAGCAATCATGGCCACCTAGACTTCAACGGGCATTTATCCTAAAAATGACCTAAGTCTCATCAGGCTGCTATGGTTCAAAACAACTCTCACTTCATATCGCCATCCATCCATCATTGGCATCGGAAGATTTTCTCCATCCAAACTAGGGTATCTCTTTATCCTAAGGCAAAAGCGCTATTTTACCAACAAAAGCACTAGTTTCTCAACAATAGCACTACAACCCTAACAAAAGCACTTAATCAGCTATCCAAAAGCGCTCAAACTGTAAAAGCATTAAAACAACTACACAGTAGCGCTAATTAAAAGCAATAGCGCTCAATTAAACACTCAATAGAACTTATTAATCAATAGCGCCTAAACTTGCATACAATAGCGCTAAAACAAAACAAAAGTGCTCAAACAATGGGGCAATAGTGCCATTGCAGCACAGTAACGCTAGTTCATGGAGCAAAAGCACCAAAACCGTAGTTTCAGCGCTCTTGCTCCGACTCGACTTGGACTCAGTAAAAAACGTATAAAAAATGCATAAAAATTAAAATTTCAAATTTGCGTACTGCTGGTCCTTAGTCATCTGGCCACTGGAACCGTCGGACTCGCTCAAATCTGTGCTCGGTAATTGGTATCGGCATCCTGACTGCTACTCACTCCTCCCAAAACGTCACTATCAGAGCTCTGGTTTTACATTGGTCACGGTCACAAATGATCTTGTTTTCATCCTTTTCACCCCATTTATACCCTTCGCTGTCATCGTAACTTCCCCCCGCTCACCGTCGTGGTCCCCGTTAACTTCCCAAACCCCCCATTTCTCCATTTTTCCCCCGTTTTCTTCTATTTTTCACCCATATGGATAACTTCTTCTCTTCTAACACCCTGCCAATTTTCATTCTTTTTCGAGAGATCGCCCGATTTTTCGAAATTTTTCGGCCCATCTCTCGACGGGGCATACCACCCATTAAATTTACATTTTATGGGGCATTTCTTCACACCAGTTTTTCTTTCTTTGAAACGACACGATAAACCGCACCGTGTCAAAGAGGGGCAAATATAGTCACACAAATCTGTCTAGCTTAATTAAATAAATATTAGCTATTTATTTGATTAAAAATCTACTAGCCATCAGTTAATTAAATTAATATTTAATTAATTCATCTCCAAACATTCTCCTATTAATTAAATAAATTATTCAATTTATTTTAATTAATTCATTAAATCAAATTCCAATCGATTAAATAAATAAAATCTATTTATTTAATTAAAATCCCCTATTCCTCTTTTAAATAAATTAAATAAAACATTTATTTAAATCATTATCCCCCCCCACTTGCATTTTCCTACAAATGCAACTTGCACACATTTATTGAAATAAATAAATTTTTATTTTTAATAAAATCCTATTTTCCCTCACCCACCAAATCCACTTGCAAAATCTAATCCCCTTCTAGATTCTTCTAACCCCTTCTTAATTAGCCTAATCCATCCCCTAATTATTGTCACATTCCTAAGCAAAATAGAGTCACTTCTCAAAGACTTCAAAAGTCTTTGAAAAACATTTAATGCTTTGTGTGTTCAACAAATTAACCCCCAAAGTCTTCCAAGACCACTAATGGCTCTTACATGACCATTTATGGCTCTTACATAACCATTTATGGTTATTTCAAACTTGTCTCCCCAAACATTTATTGTTTTGACCATAATTATCCTTTTTACATTTGCACAAGAGTTTATCCATTGGATAAAAGCTTTATTCTTTGAATAAAGAGTTTATTCATTCAACTAACCTTGACTTTAAATCCCAAGATCATATCAAGCATTTAATGTTTATTCCCTCTCCTCTCAACCTATCTCACATTAACACTTGTCATCTTGGGATTGGGTTGAAAGCCTTCAGATGGATTTGAAATCATTCAATCCTAACCCTTGTTGAGATTGCTCAATCTCAACCATCCATTGCTCCATTTTCCCTATAAATAGAGCCCATTTCTTCATAATCCAGATCCTGAAAACTTGTATGCATTTAACCTATAGACATTTTAGAGAGCATTTAGCATAGCAAACTCATGTATTGTCATTTTGGTTAAAATAAATCATTTTAGCATCAATAGCTTAATATTAGCTTTTTATTTTACATTTGAAGCACAATACTAAAATCTCAATCCTCCATAAGCATCTATAGTGCAAAAAGTTGTTGAGAGCTACACTATTTTGGAACTTGGAGAGGAGAGGAACAAAGGAGAAGAAGCTAAGAGCATGTTAGGAGGTATTTGGAGATGCCTCATCATATTTGCTTCTTTAGTTAAATATGCTTTCATGTTTTTAGTATCTCTTTTGATATGCCTGTTTAGATTAGTTTTTGATTGACTAACACTAACGGTTTCTTGTGTGTGTGTGTTATTTATCTCAGACTAACCTTGTCCATTTAGCAAAGCATCAGTAACCATGAAGTAATTGTTTGCAAGCAACATAATATCCATTTCCCCTTCCGACGCCCATGTCCTCTGAGCCCAATTTTCTAGAAATTGTAAAGAAACCCTCATCCCCAAAAATTTGCAGTAAAATGAATGCTTTGAAAAATATTCAACATCCTCGACAATCATCTCAGGCAGAATTACCAATTTTGGCCTCTCTTTGCATCTCTCTAGACAGTCATTAAGGTTCGAAATCCAGGATCCATTTGATACACCAGCGCCAACAACCCCCAAGTCGGGAGCAAAAAGATTATTATCAAAAGTCTTAACGCCATGATTTGGGGATTTTAAAACCAAATCTGCTAAAAAATCCAAGCTAGGAGAAGCCTCTGAAGCCATTTCTCATGCACCAGCCATCATGCATGACACAAAAACCCCCACCCCAAACGAAAAGGGGAAAAGAAAAACCTCCCCCTGAAAAAAACCATCCCTCTCACCTCCCAATCTTCACCAAAGGAGGCTCCCAAACCTGAGCCCTCCCAAACCCGCATGCACCACCAATCGCAGCAGTTGAATGAGAATCAGGGACCTAGCACCCCCAATACCCCCAAGCTACCACCTACAGCAACCAGAAAAAAAAATCGCCCCCTCCCTGCAACGTCACTCAAAACTAGCCCTATGAGAAAGGAAACACGGGCTAGGGCACAAATGCCCTAGCTCGGCCTCTGCACTCGCTGCCCTCACATGCCATCAATGAATCTCCCCAAAAGTGGACTTTTAATTAGCATGTTCCAATGAACTCTATTTTGCAAAAGGTTAAAAAGAACTACAAACAAACCTTTATTTTTGCAAAGTTAAAAAGCATCTCACTTTCATTTTGGTGCAAACTAAAAAGAACCTCATTATGTCTTTGGTGCTTAAAACAAGACCTTACTTTCTATTTTACAAAAGGTTCAAAAGAATTACAAACAAACTTTATTTTTGCAAAGTTAAAAAGGATCTCACTTTCATTTTTGGTGCAAACTAAAAAGAAACTCATTTTTCTTTGGTACAAAATAAAAAGAACCTCATTGACGATTGGTTACACGATGTTCATTTTGTTGACCAATACATGATTTTATTTTTGTTGACAAGGTTTATTTTCCAAAGTTTTGAAACACACATTTTGCTAAGAAGAGATAAAAAGAACACCATGCTTGTTGGAGCAACATCTCCAAATAGATCTTAGCAAATCATTGCCTTGAAAGTTAAAAAGAATATTGTTTTCCTTTCCTCGAAAGTGGAAGGTATATGCTCTCCCCTTAATTGGGTGAGCAAAAAGTCAAACCACTCTTATACTTTCTTTTACTTCAAGCAATTAAATCCTTTATAAGGCCTGCCCTCTCGAGTTGCCTTTAGGGTGCCATTAATGGTTGAGGAGAGGGGAACGATCTAAGTGGGAAACAACTTTATCACCAAGTGTTCCAACCCACTATAATCAAATGTGGAGGCTAATGAAAGTCCCCTTCAATGGTTTTTCTCAGTGATTAGCCTTCTCCCAGTATTTTTAAGATACATAAAGCCTTTGTTCTAAAGGTTAGGAAGGCTCCCGAGGGAGTTTACCACTCAAGACCGAATGAAATCCTGATTAAAAACCTTAGCATTAGAGACTTTGAACCAAGTCAGTCACCAAAGACCCCAAGATCACTCACCATATATCACCCAAGATAACTACTCGATTGTGAAGCAATTCATTTTGGATTAATTTCTGGCAAAAGGCGAAAAAATGGGTGCCCCCTAGGAGGTGACAAGGTTGTTTGAGCTAACAGAGTATCCAGACTAGTGGGCTATGTTATTGTTGATGATCCTTGAATAAAGAGTTTGCTTGATATGTCTTCTTTGTAATCCAAACCAGTGAAAACATCAGGGATTTGAAAACATCCTCAAAAGAGCATACACTACTTGTTTAGCATAGACAAATTGTTATCTCTTCTATATGTCATGTTTTCAAGTCATTTTTAGAAAATCATCCATCAAGTCGCAAGTGTTATTTTTCAACATCATAGTAGAAAAAACAAACAAAAAAATCAGGACAGTTAGCACATAGGAGCAACAACCTAGCGCATCTCAAACATGCAATAGCACATTCACACCAAAAATTAGCTCTTTCATCACTCAACTTAGTGCATGACCAATGTCAAGCTGGTAAAAAATTTAGGTAGCGCTTATCAACATCATTTTAGCGCATTCAAGAATTAGCCTAACGCGTTCAAACCATATTATAGAGTATACATACTAAACCTCAACACGTGACAGGGACATATTAGCACATAACCTATCTAGCAAATTTATTATCAAACAGTCTGAAATAGCCTATGGGAAAGGCATCATAGCGCATAGAAAACATTATTTAGTGCTTCAAGAACTTCCTTTAGCGCATCAGGTCTTTGTCTTAGCGCATGGTCAAAATTAGTGAAAAACATAGAGCTAACCAGTCACTTTGGAAAAATTTGATCAACAGTTTCAAATACCCTTTCAGGTCCTCTAGAAAATCCAACAACAAAGCTTCAAAAAAGATCATTACTGAGATAATTTCCAAATCCAATAAAGCACTCTTAGAATGAGTTTTCAAATCATTAACTATCTTGAGATCAGACTTCATCCAACAAAATTAAGGAGTATTAGAACAATGATCAAAGTTCCACTATCCAACAGATCCTATCAAAAAAATACCTAGTTGGGTCCTCAAGTTGTCAAATCAAGTTTCCATATCAGGAGACTTTATCCATATCATTTGACACACTTTGTCATGGAGTCGAATCAAACTAAACCTCTACTTGATAAAGTAAACTTGAGTTTCCGAACAAAGTATCCATATCCAAACATCAACATCAAACATTGATCATTTGTGTATGACCACTTCTCATATTTTAAGAAGAAGAAGTCTTCATCAAAAGACTACATTGAAGAAGAGATAACCTAATTCTAAGGCACTTATAAAAAGGAATAAATTTCTCTATATCAATCGTCAACTCTTTGTATCACATCACACATTCTTGCGTCATATGTGATTGTATACCCAAGGAAAAATAAATGAATTTGATGAAGATCTTTTGAGAAATAGGACTTACATTCAGAAAGCAGAATTCAACCAACACCTAAATAGTGGAGGAAGGATTAACCTCGCTTTGTTCCCAAAGTTACTTATCACTTATAATGAAGTTCGGCCTAAGCCACCAACTCCACCAAGAACCCCAATAGAAGAAGAAGAATTCATCATAGTTGAGATATATTAATGCCTATTGTCACTCAATCTTAGAGAAACAAAAAGATGGAATCACAACCAGAATCAAGTATGGGTCATAGATTGTCCAATCCTTTTGATGAGTATGCAAATATGGGAGAAACAATGATCATCGAAGAACTTCTCCAATAATGTGAAGAAAACACGGCTTTCCAAAAACTTGTAGAAAGACTTATAGAAGAAGATAAGAAAAAATATCTACTCATGCTAACTAGCAAGGGAGTCAACATTCCTGAGGATTTCGATACAGAAAACCTAAGGAATATAAATGAGAAAATTTTAAGAACAAGGTCAAGAAACTATGCCTATCAAGAACAACGAAGAGAAGAAGACACACATGATCCATAAAACATACGCAACCAAGATCGTACCCATGAACAAGACAACACCCACGAACAAGACCATGCACACAATCAGGACAATCTTAATGAACAAGGGGAAGCTCCCCATTGAAGGACAAATGCACCCATGGTTGCTCTTACACAACAACTCCAAACACTGCAAAGACAAATGCAGGACATGCAACAAGGAACTACAGTATGATACTCCTTGGATGAAATCTATCCTTATCCTTTTGATAGGAGATTAAGCATGGTACCTTTTCCCGCAAATTCAGACATACCAAAGTACGACAATTACGATGGTAAAAGTGATCCCTGTGATCATGTTCGGTAATTTTGTACCATGAGCTTAGAGTTTTCTCACGATGACACTTAATGAGATTGTTCCCAAGAAGTTTGGGAGGCAAAAGAATGGAGTGGTTGTCTAAACTTACACCTCCCATTAGATCATTTGATGAATTGGTAAAGAAATTCATAGCACAATACTCCTATAACATTCAACATGCAATCATAATGTTGGATGTGTGTAACACAAAAAAAGGATCAATAAAACATTCATGGTGTTTCTACAACGGTGGATGTGCATGGTCTCGGGATATCCCCGCGATGTTCCTGAAAAGGAAAAGATGGAAATCTTCATCAATAATTTGAATAGTGAGATGAGTTATCAACTCAAACTCCAATGCATACCATCTTTTGCAAAATTGATAGAAAATGGTATCCAAATAGAGGAAGCTTGCATCAAGAAAGGAAAATTAAAGTTCTTTAAGGAAGGTGTTAATTCATCAAATACTAACACCTTTAACAATCGAAACAATAACAACACTTTGGACAAATCCAAATTTTGGACAAGGAATAAAAATATTATTAATGATGGGGTAATTGATGTCAATAGTGTGAAGTCTAAACAACCAATGTTGACTTTATCAAGCAACCCACCATCCAATAATGATAAAAAAGTTCTAATCAAGGCACTAACACTTATCACTGAAATACCAATCAAGGAGCTTCAACATCAAACACCAACAAAAATCATCAACCCAACGACAACACTAACCAAGGAAACAACACAAATTAGAGAGGCCATGCCAATAATTTCCCATATTGATGCATATACACTCCATTAGGACAAATGTTAGAATCAATGTTTAGGGAAATCTTGATGAATAAGATCATCACATTGTCAGCCACAAGCAATTTTGAACCCCAGGTCAAACCACCTTGGTGGAATGACTTACATTATTGTGATTTTCATCGAAACAAAGGACATAACACCAATGATTGCATGAGGCTGGAGAACATAGTTCAAAACATGATAGACAAGGGTGATTTAATAGTTGATGGTTACAAAATGAATGGTGACCATGAAGCCTTCAAAAATTCTCTTCCAACTTACGAAAAGGGAGGAGCTTCAACATCGAACAATACCAAGGGAGCTCATATTAATCAAATATACGAGAACACCATCAATCACATATCGACATGTGACAATCAAGTAAATGTGTCAATAAATGTGACAACCAAAGCGCAAAAATATGTCTTTAAAGGGAACGCATCGACATCGACAACTCTCCCCAAGACTCAATATAACTTGATTGACTAACTACGGAGAACTCCTGCTCAAATATCTATACTTGAGTTACTCAAACTCTTTCCAAAACACAAGGATATCTTGGAACAAGCACTTATCAAAAAATATGTTCCAAATGATCTGGATATTGATCAATTCCAAGCCATGGTGGCCCATATGATGGGGCCGCATAACATCTTTTGTTGAAAACAATGATGTCTCCTTAAATGGTTAATTTATCCAACTGGGCACACTGGCCGATGAATTAGAAGAGAAAGACATCCTTAGCTAGCTATACAAGGATAAAGAAGAAGTCAAAGCTGCTACCATAGAAATGGACGTACCAACAAAAAGGTATGGAAACAGGTTCTGGATCATGCAACAAATGGGATACAAAGGCAAAGGATCTATTGGCAAGCACCAAGAAGGCATTATAGAACCCTTGCAACCTCCTTCACAATTTATAAGAGACAAAATAGGACTTCGGTATGGACAACATGTGTTGCCTATGCAAAAGTAAAATAACCATCAAAAAACTCAGTGGAGAGCAAAGCAAAAATATCAAGAAGACTCATGGCAAGAAACACTACACCAAGCAACAGAAACAACAAGGAAATATGAAAAGGATCAAGAAAAAGAGAACCGACAAGAGGAACTGGCCATTCAAAGGGAAGAAGCTTCTTATAAGAAAGTGCATCATGTGCAAGAACCTGATCAAACCAAGGTGAAACCATCACCTAAAGAAATTGGTAATCACATAAGGGAAATAGTGTATGAACAAATGCAAAGATTACAAGTGAGCACCGACCTCGAATCAGAACAAGCTACTAAACTAGTATCAATCATCAGTGATGTTTTCTCAATATACAACATACCTTTCAGATACAACGAGGTAACCTGAGATAGTAACTTTGAAACTGATTCCAATGAATATGAGTGGGATAGTTATTCTGATATTACTAAGGATATTGATGTGGATACCATTCGAGAATACACACCCCTTTCTCAGGAAGGACGAAGCTCAAAATCTTGACCTCTTGAATTTGGACCACGATGTATCTATGAGGATAGTGAGAACGAGCAGCGACAATACGAACAAGGAAACATTCGAGATAATACCATCGAAGACCTCGAAAATGTCATAGACCTCACTAGTATCCCAAATAACTATAATGAGGACTCCATCATGATACTTACAGAGGCTGATCTTAACCCACCAAGTGACTCCTTAACACTCATATATCCTGATCTCATAGATTGGGAAGAGCACAAACACCATGATATACCAATATTCCCAAATGATGAATCCATTGTCCAATCCTTGTGTTTATCAACCCAGAAACATGCTCTACTAGTGAACAAAATAACGATATCGGCAATCAGGGGAGGGCCAAGTCTCTCAGTCGCAAAAATGAAATAAACAAAGGATCTAATGGTGAAAACCAATCAATGGCAGTATTAGATCACAATAAAGTAAAAATAAAGGACACATCTAAGGGTGAAAACCTTTTTAAGGTACCTAAAGATGAGAGACTTGACACTCTTCCTGAGCATTATCAAGAAAGGTAACCAATATTGATTGAGCCAACTCAATAAATAAACATCGGTACTGAAGCAATAGTCAAAACCATACATCTGGCAGAATCACTCACAGAAGAAGAACAACCAGACTTATCAAATTATTCAAGGAAAAGTAAATCAATTTTGCTTGGCCTTATGTTGACATGCCCAGAATATATCCAAATCTAATCATGCATCATTTATCCATCACTCTAGAAGCTAAGTCGGTCAAGCAGAAATTAAGAAAGATGAATCCACATGTGGCATTACTGGTCAAAGTGGAACTAAATAAGTTATTAGATGTTGGATTCATCCGACCTATAGACTATGTTGAATGGATCTCAAACATTGTACCAGTTTCAAAACCTGACAAAAGCATCAGAATATGCATAGATTATAGAGATGTCAACAAAGAATGTCTGAAGGATGACTTTCCTTTACCAAGCATTGACGTAATTGTTGATCTAACAGCTCACCACACAATGTTATCATTAATGGATGGCTTCTCTAGCTATAATCAAATCAAGATAGTCCCAGAAGATCAAGATAAATCTGCATGCACCTATCCATGGGGAAAATATTGTTGGAACGTCATACCTTTCAACTTGAAAAATGTTGGAGCAACTTATCAAAGAGCGATGACAAAAATCTTCCACGACACAATGCATACCTTCATGGAGGAATATGTGGACGATTTACTGGCTAAATAATTCACCCGAGCAGAACACCTGGGCATACTAGATAAAATCTTCCAAGGATTGGAGCAATTCAAGGTTAGAATAAACCCTAAGAAGTGTGTCTTTGGGGTCACATCAGGAAAACTATTAGGCTACATTGTATCAAAAAAGGGGATCGAACTAGATCCAGTAAAGGTATAGGTGATCATGGAAATGCCACCTCCCAAGAATATTAGCCAACTCAGATCTCTATAGGGATGGTTGCAATCCATCTGATGATTAATTTCTCAACTGATAGATAAATGTCTCCCATTCAATCATCTGCTTCATAAGAATATACCTTTCAGATGGGAAGACAAGTGTGCAGAATCATTTCACCAGCTCAAACAATATCTAATGAATCCACCAATTTTGGTACCTCCGATAGCAGGCAAGCCACTCATTCTCTACATATCAATAATAGAAGTATCATTGGGGGCACTGCTAGCACAAGAAGATCCAACAGGCAAAGAAAGGGATATTTATTACATCAGTAGGACTTTAAACGAATATGAGCTAAATTATACATTCATTGAGAAAGCTTTCTTGCCAGTGGTGTTTGCTTCTCAAAAAAAAATTCCACTATATGTTAGCCCACACAATCAAGCTAGTAGCAAAAATTGATCCTCTCAAATATCTACTCAGCAAGGAAACTCTCATAGGATGATTAGCTAAGTGCGTCATGATTCTGAGTGAGTTTGATATCCAGTACACAGAACATTGGGCTATCAAAGGACAAGTAATTGCAAATCAACTGGCAGAAGCACCTTTACCAGACCAACAACCACTGCAGGTGAAATTTCTAAACATGGATGTACTCACTATCACCCCCAAGCAATGGATCCTATACACAACATGGATCAGGTGCTGGCATCCTATTTGTCATTCCAGAGGGGCACACAATTCCAAGATCTTATAGACGAATGTTTCCATGTACCAACAACATTGCTGAATATGAAGCCCTCGTAACAGGAATCAAAATGGTTATGGAATGGAGAATCATATAATTGAGAGTCTGTGGGGATTCTCAATTAGTTATCAATTAGATCAATGATGATTATCAAGAAAAGGATGATAAGCTAATGCCTTACAAAATAATGGTGGATGATTTCAAATAGTACTTTGTGCACATCACTTTTGAGCAAATCCCAAGATTGGACAATAGAGATGTCGATGCAATGGCCACCATCGCTTCACTCCTACAAATTCCAGATAAATAGAGTCATTACAAGTTCCTGATAGAGCAATTATTTTCCCCAACCTATGATAATTATGCATCCCAAGTCATATGCTCCCTAAACGGTTCAGATTAACCTCTATACGAGATAATCTATGATTATCTCAAAAATAATACTCTCCCTCCCGACCTATCTCACAACCAAAAATGTAGCTTCATCTGGCAAGTCACCCGCTATACCTTAACCGCTAACACACTTTACCACTGAGGTCTAGATGGTACTCTTATTTGATGCCTCAATCACAACAAATTTAACTCTTCCTTACATGAGTTTCATGAAGGTACCTGTGGTACACATTCAAGCGGTCCTACTCTCGCCAAGAAACTTTTGAGAATGGGATATTACTGGCTGACAATGGAAAGAGAGTCCTATCAATTTTCTAAGAAGTGCCCTAAATGTCAAATTCACGACAACCTTATCCATGCACCAATGCAAGAGCTACATCCATTCACCACATCTTGGCCTTTCTATCAATGGGGACTTGATTTGGTAGGGAAAATTCATCCTTCTTCTTCAAATGGGCATAAGTTCATTATCACTGCAATCGAGTATTTCACAAAGTGGATTGGAGTAGTCCTGATAACCACTGTAACTAGAAAATAGATCTCATCATTCATCCTCAACTATCTCATTTGCAAATATGCCATTCCCAGTTCCATCATCACAGACAACGGATGTCCTTTCAAGAATCAAGATGTGCGAGAGCTACGTGAATGATTCAAAACCCAATATCGCTTCTCTACACCATACTACCCACAAGGGAATGGTCAAGCAGAGGCATCGAAAAAAAAAATCTTGAAAATCCTCAAGAAAACAATAAATAATGTTGGCAAGGATTGGCATGTACAACTCAATCTGACACTTTGGGCCTACAAAACAAGCATTCAGACACCTACAGGGGCTACACCATATTCATTGGTGTATGGTTTAGAAGAAATTCTACCTCTTGAGGTAGAAATACAATCTCTCTGAGTATCTTTGAAGGGCCTCATACTAGATGAGAAATATCGAGTAAACAGGTTGCATGAACTGGAGCTTCTTGATGAAAAATTACAATATGCCTATGACCATCTCAAGGCATATAAAAAAAAAATGTGCAAAAGCTATAATCACAAATTCATCCCAAGGGCTTTCAAAGTCGGTGAACTCATCCTAAAGAAAAATCCTAGAAATTAGCAAGATCGAGAAAAGAAGGGGAAGTTCGAACTTAATTGGTTGCGTCCTTTTGTCATCATATCAACCTACAGATCAAGAGCATACCAGTTGTCAACTTCAGAAGGGGACATTCTTGATGAACCAACCAACAACATACATCTGAAGAATTTCTACACTTGAGTCATCCAATGCACAGATCAAGCGAAAAAGAAAAAAAAAAAAGTATAAAAAATCATCACTATGGTGAAAACCTAGCAAAAAGGCACCTTGTGACACAAAAAATAAAAAAATACAAAAAATACAAAAAAATCAAAAACAAATCAAAAGTACAATAAAAACAAGTGGTGAAAACTTGGCAACAAGTGCTATTTGTGAGAGAACAACTCCTCTATCTATCAGTAATCATATCTCTGATCCATCTAGTCTCAGCCCATAGCCATCACAGAACACTTATACACACAGCATTATCCTAGACATACTTAGCATAGTCACTATCCTTGATTCTCTAAACAATTATCAATATCATATCCCACCATGGCTTGGTAATCAACGTATATATCCACATCGACGAGTGTCCATAACTAGGGGCAACATTCATCCCACTTTAGCATTCTGACAACACACAAGGATCACAACATACTAAGGAAACCATTGTCAAAATTGCTCATCAAGATAGAAAATGGGATCATTATCCAACTGCATCTTTAACACACACAAGATGGATGATTTTATGAATTATGATTTGTTTACATTTTAGAAATGAAGTTTTGATTATTTGTATTTTGATTTTTGAATCATTGGATCTCTTGAGCTACTCAAGGATGCACTCAGCTAGAGAAGCAATGAAGGAATCTGATATTTTTCCTTGGTTTCCTATCTATGAGGCAATCAATTGTTTGGTGCAAATTTGTCCCAAGACATGATCAGAAATGTCGTGCCCAAACTTTAGGGCACAAAAACGGAACAACAAATTTTATTTTTTTTGACGTCATGAACTCGCAACATATTCTATAATATAATAACTTTATTAAAGTTTTGCCTTATCTAGGATGTAAATAAACTTACTTCTAAGGTTGGGTAAATTAACCAACTCGAGCGAGCGACTTGTTGGGAGGGGATTAATAATTACTTAAGACAAGTTGTCGCTAATTAAATCAAGGGATAATTGATTATCTTATTGTATTAAATCATTCCCAATCCATATAAGGATAATGCTATTAATTAATTGATGCACATGCAAAATTATTATATACATTCAACCGATGAGGGTTTGAATTACTACAATGTCATTTGCCCACTAAAACCGACAATAAGCTAAGGCCAATTCTAATTTTCCCTAAATCCCTTGATTTTGTCAATTAAATTTCAATCCGACCAAAAATTGGTCTGAAGGGCTTAAGGTTCATAAATTTACAAATTCCTCCTTTCAAATTTTCCTAACGTCCAAATATATTTGGGGAAAATCTATTGATTAATTAAATAAATTAATCGATTTAATGTATGGTGTATCCAACTATAATAACCCCTTTGTATTTAAATCCCTTTAATTTTAAAATTTTAATCCCCTAAAGAATAAAACGACATATAATAATTCCATTATTAAATTAACCCCAAATATATATATATATATATATATATATATATATATATATATATATATATATATATATATATATATATATATATATATATATATATATATATATATATATATATATTTAATCCAAGTTTAAAATTCCAATAAATGGACATATAATAATTTCATTATTAAATTAACCCCAAATGTATATATATTAACATCAAAGTTTAAAATTCCAATTTAAATGGACATATAATAATTTCATTATTAAATTAACCCCAAATGTATATATATTAACATCAAAGTTTAAAATTCCAATTTAAATGGACATATAATAATTCCATTATTAAATTGACCCCAAATATATACATTAAAACCCAAGTTTAAAATTCCAATTTAAATTTCTCATATATATATATATATATATATATATATATAAATTCTTAAAATGCTAACCCTAACCCGAAATTGGGTTAGGGTTGCATTTCTATATATTACACCTTATTTTATTTTATTTTTCTATCATATTATACCCTAACCTGTTTCGGGTTAGGGTTTATAACACCATTTTCTTTGTTTTTGTTTTTTTTTGAGTTTAGGGTGTGATGGCAGGTACGGAGGCGGAGAGGTTTTCATGTGGGGAGAGGCGAAGGAAGTGGGGAGGGGTTCCGGGTGCCACTGTGCATACACACAGTGGCGGACGGCATAGCCGCCGCCCACTGTGTATACACACAGTGGCGGGCGTCGTTCACTGTGCGTAGCACAGTGGCGGCTGCGACCGCCCACTGTGTTACACACAGTGCGGTGCCCTTCGGCGCCGCCCACTGTGTGTAGCACAGTGGCTCGGCCGTGGCCGTCCACTGTGTTACACACAGTGGCCCGCGTGTCTCCATTTCCCCTTTTTTTTTTAACAATATTTTAATATATTTCGTGTTTTGAAAAGAATGTTATATGATGTGTTTTTTTTTTTTTTAATATCAAATATATATATATATATATATATATTTGTATATATATGTTTATATACACATATAAACATTGTTATGATCAGAACATAACATATATGTCTTTATTTTTTTTGTTCTACCAACATCTACAGAGTATGTGTTTCAGATGCAGAAATATATATATATATATATAATTAAGAAGTTTATTCTGCAATACCTTTATATGTTTTGTAACAGAGATGCATAGGATTCAGAATATATATATCTTTTATTTCGTTGTTACAGGGGTATGCACATACAGGAACTTATATATATATTCATATATATATAGGTATATATTTTCAATATATATACTTATATATATATATATAGGTATATAAGTATATATATTGAAAATATATACCTATATATATATGAATATATATATAGGTATATTCAATATATACCTATATATATATAAATATATATATAGGTATATATTTTCAATATATATACTTATATACCTATATATATATATATATATATATATATATATATATATATATATATATATGACTAAATGTTGAAGTAATAGGGCTAAAAACCCTTGTATTGATTTGAGATTTTAACCATTTACATTCTGTTTTTAGTCTTCTAACAGCATTTTAGAATAAGTCTATTTTTTTTCTTCCTTTTATTTAAACTCTCTACAAAAATAAAACAATACTAGTTCTCTTTTTTTTTTTACAGACAGTAATCTAAACTATGCAAGTAAACAATGAAACCTAATGCATTTTTCTTTTTCCTTTCTTTAATATTGCAGTAAATAAACAAGTGAATAGACTAGATTTAGATGTAGTCTACAGCAACACAATAGACATCAAACATAAAATAAAATTTACATTGTTTTTCCAGAATGATAAGTTACAATAGCCCATATATAAAAATGGGTGAATAAATTTCAACAGTCATTTCTTTCTAAATCTTTACACAGAAAATAAAGAATACATTTATTTAAACAGAACATAATCAATTTAAGCCCTATATTTACATATGCATTTTCTTGTTTTTTTTGCTACAAATCATAAAGTTACAATTTCTTTCTGCTTTCCTGCATTTAAATAAAAATTAGGAATCTGAATAAAAGTTTGCAACACAACAATCTGCAACTCCTAGTCTTTTTTCCCAAGCCACTTGCAGGTAAAATTTAGGATTGTGACCATGGGATGCTCACCTCCCAGCCTAGGCTTACCAGAAGCCACCCCCGAGCTAGGAGAATCAAGACCTAGATGGGGTTACAACCAAGCAATACAACACAACAATAAGGCAAACACACAAACATACACTTTCCCATCCCAAGCTACAATATCACCACCTTTGTGGTGATCAATCTACGGGTGGAAGTGGACCAAGTACCATTGGGGAGACTGCAGCCAAAATATAACACAAGCCACCTCATGGCAACACAAAATACTCAACAGAATTCATCCCACACACCTTATGCCCCCCAAAGGCTCAAGGCCATTTCTCTCCCCTTATGACCCCCAAATGCATACACAAGGCTATGCAGCAAGGGTCACAAAGGACACCCTTGAGATCACTCTCCTTAAGGAGAGCCTCTCACCCAAGGCTGTCATGCTTCTTCCACCCCAAGATCATCCTACTCTCCCAAGAGTAAGAGATCTTGGACACTCCCAAAAAACAAGAACACAAACAAAAAGCAAACATAGAATGAAACTACACATTATTTTCTTCAACAACAATTTAAATAAACACTTTCTTTACAAGCATTTCTTTCCTTCAACAAAACAACATAACTATCATAAACAACATAAACAAGAGGAGATAAAAACCAACCTTATCCTACCAATAGGTATGCTAAATTTAGTTGGAGATGAGCTGCCCAATCCACACAACTTTCTGTAATTCTTTGGCCCCCAAATTCCTCTATTCCTAAAATTGGTTTCTTTTTTTCTCCCAAGTTTTTCCAAAAATCTCCAAGGATGGAGAGTGGGTGATTAGCTCACTAAGCTTCCATTCTTAGCCTAAGAAGGCCTCTCTCACTCCTTCCAACCTCTTGGATAGAGTGAGAGATCCCCCATTGGGTTGGTCTTCCCTAGGTCTTACACACTCCCTAACCTAGGTGTCTAGAGAAGGGAAATGAAATGGGGAAGAGGGATTACTATCTCCAAGAAGGTTATCCTACCAAGGATGGCACTCCTATAGATGGAATTCGTCCATCTTGGGAAAACCACTTTTTTGGGTGGTTAAACAAGTCCTAAGGGAAAGACACATGGCCAATTTTGGCCTTCACCCATAGGTACCCCATGAGGCCTAATAGAAAAGCTCTAAAATTGACTCTAGGAGTTGATTTGACCTTCAGAAAGTCCACCTGAAGTTAACCTACGGGTCAACTCTGAGTTGACCTTCCTTGTGGCTCACTAACCTAGATTTCTTGGTTCCTTCAAGGATAATTAGGAGATATAACAATTAACAAAAATAAAACTTCCCAAAAAGGTGACAAGACAATTTGCCAACACAACATACTACATAGGTGTCAAGTGACACTTCAACATAATTCCACATCACAATTACATACATGGCAATTGTCCCTAAAACAATTTAAACAATTCAATAATTACAATTTACACTCATGCAACATTTTACATTTACGAATAAAATACAATACATACGGGGTGTTGTCTCTCCAAATAGACAACCCCTGGTTTTACTAACGCACATAAGCCTAGGCTTGATTCTCCCTAATATTTCCATGGTCACATGGATAATTTCTTGCACATCTCAATTTAAACATTAGTACCTCCCAAATAGCCTCATATAATATATAACACAAAATCAGAATACAATACATTCATTCTGCAAGGACTTGACATTATAAAATACGATTTGTCACAAATCAAAGCAATTTCATCATAATCCTCAAAATTTGATCCATCTACAAGATATGCGAACATCTTTCTAACATTATAACAAATCCTAAAATTCAGATAATAACCTGCATCATCACAATATTACCCTAACCTAGAATCATATAATATTCTATAATCCACAAGGCATAGAAATGAAGCATCCATATATATCCATGTTACCAAAATCGTGGGACCATGTAAAGTTCTCTATCCATAATGTGTCAAAACTAGCATCCAAAATAGTTCCAAAATGAAAATAACTGAAGAGATAGGATGGGTCGGGGTAGGGCCTCACAAGAAACATATCATTGAAGATATTTTCCACTTTGCGCATGTAAATGGTTAACTCTTGTCTATTTTACGCAAGCAACACTCACGTCATCTTGGTTCAATTATACCTCGACGCTTGTGTCGTCTTACAATATCAAACATCCATGTAAGTTTTACTTAGGTCATTATGGTTCAATTATACCATGATGCTTGTATTAAATTTCAACATATCAAAAGCTCAATGATGATGAAACAATCACAAACAAGTGACTAAACGAGAATGACAACGACAGAATTAAAGTGATCATTTAGCTGCATACAATTACATTAAAATTGCATATCATCTTAATCTTGCATTTGGTTGCATATCATTTTAATCTTGCATTTGGCTGCATATCATTTTAATCTTGCATTAGTATCATTTCATTATCATTATCATACATCTCATTTTCAATATACATCTCACATCATTATCATTATCATTATCATATATCTCATTTTCAAGTTACATCTCACATCATTATCATCATCATACGTCTCATTTTCAAGATGCATCTCATAAATCAAAATAATCACAACAATAGATCATCACATTATCACCCATTCCATCATGAATCATCATATGTGGATCAGAGAAAATCAGTGCTATATATATATATATATACGTCTCATTTTCAAGATGCATCTCATAAATCAAAATAATCACAACAATACATCATCACATTATCACCCATTCCATCATGAATCACCATATGTGGATCAGAGAAAATCAATGCTATATATATATATATATATATATATATATATGTATATGTATGTATATGTATATATACATATATACATATACATATGTATATGTATATATGTATATATACATATACATATATATATATGTATATGTATATATACATACATATATATGTATATATGTATATATGTATATATGTATATATACATATATGCATATATACATATATGCATACATATGTATATGTATATATACATATATATACATTTATACATATATATATACATATATATATATGTATATATGTATATATACATATATATGTATATATGTATATGTATATATATGTAATGTATATATATATATATGTATATATGTATATGTATATGTATATATATGTATATATATGTATATGTCTATATATATATGTATATATATGTATATGTATATATGTATATGTATATATATGTATATGTATATATGTATATGTATATATACATATATGTATATATACATATATGTATATATACATATATGTATATATACATATATATGTATATATATGCATATATATGTATATATATGCATATATATATATATACATATATATACATATATACATTTATGTATATATGTATATGTATGTACATATGTATATATATACATATATATACATACAGTATATATGTATATGTATATATGTATATGTATCTACATATATATATATATATGCATATATGTATGTATATATATATACATGCATAATGCATGTATGTATATATATATATATATATATATATATATATATATATATACAAGGGATATCATGTTTGTCAAAATACAACAAAGTGATCAAAAAACAACAAAGATAGGTCTCTCAAGTATGACTATCTCTTGGTTCCCTGTCGGATTCCCCTTTCTTCTCTTCTAAAGATTTATTCTTTATAGCTTCCTCACTCGCACCTGTGGATTCGCCACTTGGTGCAGTACCATGGGGCTTCTTTGCCTCATCAATAGGTGCATCAATTAACATTTTTGCATAGGAATCAAGAATCTATGCATCCACCACATAGCCCATTTCCTCAATCCAAATATTTTGAGGCTTAACTTCTTCCATAAGTGTTTCATCCTTCTTCACCATGAAGTATATGTCAGTTGAATATTTTTCTACAATATGCTTAGGATCCCTTACCCTAGACTTCATAGATTTTTGGAATGCTTTGAAATATCCCCATACCTTATCATCTCTCTGACTACCTAAAGCAGCAATTGAATATTTCAATTGTCTCCCTACCGGGATGTCAAATGCTCATTTCCTCTTACCAAAACAAGGTGTATCATTCATGAAAAATAACATTAAGCAAACTATCAAGTTGCCATACCAGAAGGTTCCCTTCTTTTCACCCTTAATTTTTCCTAGGTTTATTAACAACTCATGTAGCATCCAACCGCATAGATCCAATTTCACATTTTCTCTCATCATTTTGTATGCAGCTAAAATGCAGGAACTGGAAACTGAATTCAGTCGGTTTGACTAAGTTACCTTATACCCGATGATCATGCTACCAAATCTCATGTCCATGTCGGTTATAGTGCTCACTCTCATAGATCTCTTGTCAAATGTCGCGCTAGTGATTTTGTTCACGAAATCATTCAAAACATTCTTGTCTGGATGTTTACCAACCGATGGTAAACAAGTGACTGCCTAGATGACTTCCTTGGTGATCTCGTAAGGTCTGTCTAACCATATAAATTCCCCATGTACTCTACTCAAAACATATCTGATTATCTCATCGTCAAATTCTGGAATGTCTAGAATGTCGATAAACCCTAAGTCTTCATTGTGTTTGTATGTCAATTTGATATTTCTAGATTCTCCCATAAGCTCGCTCATATACATGCCCTTAATTTCTGATGTTCCCAAGTCCTCAATGTGACAATGAATATATGCCCTGACATCTTATACATAGACAACTCCCTTCAGAATACGGGAAAATACTCCAACCGAATCTTCCAGTGTAGCCACATGTGGATACTAATTGAAAATTGGCCCGAGGTATAATCTCAAAATATCATATTCATCCATGATGTATTAGTGAGATTTTATGCAATTTATATGCATATCATCTATTGATATTTCGTTTTACCATGTGCCTTACACCTCTCATAATTCATTGAGTTTTTAAATTCATCTAGACTATTGTATATAGATGCTTATGACATTTTTGCATACCTTATATGATGATACAATATGTATGATAATAAGGAATAATTAGCAATATGTCCAACCTCATTACATGCATAACATGTAACATTGTTCCTTTGAATTTCTTTGCGAAAACTGGTGAAATTGCTTGACCTGCACTGATTAGCCATATCTCCAAACTTTCCACATGCATAGCATTTAACATTCATTCTGCAATCTTTTGTCTTATGACCATACTTATTGCATTTAGAACATTCACCAGGAGTAGAATCAAGGTTCTAATTTGCTTTATTTCTACATTGCCTAGCCATGTGACCAAATATTTTGCAAACAACACATCTACCATTAAATTTATAAGCATTAAATTGCCTTACCGATGCGTTAAGGTTTTGATCTTCATTAGCAATACTGGAACTCTATCCTTGCTCAAATCCTAGTCCACTAGAATATCCAATCTGCCTTTGTCTCTTCAATAACTAATCTAGCTGTGCTGAGCTAATCTTGATTTTTTCTTTATACTCACTTGTAGTAGTTTGATATTCTCTTCGAATTATCATTTGTCTCTCAAGATATTGTTCATTACTCCAGGATTGTACAAAATCGACTCTCAACATATCATTCTCATGAACCAACCTACCACATTCTTCAATTTTCTTCTTCAAGGATACAACAAGATTTTCTTCCTTTTTCTTTCGATCCTCAATCTCCTTAGACATCCTCATAGTTATAATTTGTATTTTATTTTTCATAACCATGTTCTCCTGACTCAATTTCTGACATTGTTCCTTAAGTGCATCTTTCTCTTCATCATCCTAACTTTGCAAAAGTTCCTTCCTCCTAGCTTGAATAGATGATAACCTCTCATGTAGGACAAGAATGAATTCCTTAGTAGAATTCAATTCATCTTGTAGCTTTAATTTCTTCAACCTTTCAGCATCACAATCTTCAAGTGCCATCTCAAGTTGCTTCTCCAAATCCATATCCATGGATTCCAGATTCAAGATCTTCCTCAAGTTGTTAAACTTCCTCTGAGGCACACGACTTTGATACCAATTGTTGGAATCCAATAACATTGAGAGGGGGGAGTGAATCAGTGTTATACCAGAATGATCAAGTTTAGCCTTATTTAAACATGCATACACCAACCGGTATACCAGTACATACATAATTGAAAGAAGTAAAGCAACCAATAAGCCAATCACATAAATGAGAACAATAACACACAAAATTATATGTGGAAAACCTCAATGACAAAAAACCATAGTGGGATTTGTGGCCAAAAATATCAATCCACCTACCATATGAAGAAATATTACAAAATATAAGGGGCTTGCACTTGCAGGAAGTCTTACAACCTCGAGCACATTGCACAATCACAAAAGGAGCCTCACTGACTACATAAAAATCCAGACTACAATCTGGAGAAGTGTTGAGCTCCTCAGATAGAATCTTCTATGCCAGAATATAGTTCTAGTTCAAGCTCTGTCTGTTCTGGTCTGTAACCCTAAACCCTTAATCGAAATAACCCTTACATGAATATCCTCACATACATAATCTCTCTGATATATTTTGCATCTCCTTTCAATTACATATTTGCATGATGATTCGTTTATGTTTTTTTCAAAAATGATCTATCAAACTAACCTATATACCCTATACAAATTATCATGCCTTATGTCAGCTTACAAAGATATATACAATATCAAATTACATGTCAGCTAGATAACATAAATGTATAAATATTAAAACCAATTGTCGATGCTGGATCCAAGAGATGTCGGCCTCCAATACTGATAGCCTTATTCTAAACCATGTCGACTTCCATTGCCGATGTAGACACTTAAAAATAATTATTTTTAATTCCTCACATAATTAAGTAAATAATTATGTTAATTCAAATTCTCTTCAATATTAATTAAATATAATTAATATTGTCACTATGGTATGTGACTGATTTATTTAATAAATCAATCCCTTTCTTTATTCTTCTAAAAATTAAATCCTCACAAATCTTTTTCTTGGCTAATTAATTTCAATTAATTAGTTAACCCACATGATTCCTACAAACCATCTTCTTAATTCATAATTAACTTAATAAAGTCTTCTAGAAACTCCCTAAACTCACTTAACCTTATTCTTCTAATTTTGAATTCCCTCCACTCATTCTCTCTCCTAGTCAAATCCTCCTACAAATCCTAATCCCACCTAACATTTCCTCTAATCCCCCTCCTAATGAGTTGCTAATGGCTAATCATCATGATTAGCCACAAAGTCAACTCCTTGTCCCTTCCATCCAACCACTAGCTTTTAATGCTCTTTTCCTAGATGAATGTGAGATCTTCAAAATCTCACAATCCTCTAGGCATCTCCTCTCCCAAGGAATTTTTAATTCCTTCTTATTCCTCCAATCCCCATGATTATCCCTTTTTGGAGAATTTAAAATTCCTCCTCCCCATTCTTCAAGGAATGTCACATCCCTTGCTCCTCTCAAGGCACATTGGGAAGTCTTCCCAATGCAATTTGCTCTTCTCAAGGTACCTTGGGAAGTCTCCCCAATGTACCTTGAGGAGTGTGGAGACAAGAAATGCATTTAAGACACATCTCTTGGTCTCCACACCCTCTCTTGGGCCTTGTGTGAGCTCACAAGCAATCCTAGCCCTTCATCTTAAATCCATCCTAGCCGTCCATTCTTCCTCTCCTCTTCCTATAAATTGAGGACTCATCCCTCCATTCTTCATCTCCAAGTTCAGTAATCTTATGCTACCCTTTTGAGCCTAGTAAAATCATTTTAGCATCCTTATCATGTTCAGATCATATCTCATCCACACTTGATCATCTCATCCTTATCATCTTCCAAATCCATTCCACTTGTGCACAACATTGGAGAGCCATCCACATAAAGCAAGCAAGAGGAGCACACCAAGTGGAGCATCATCCAAGGGCACCTTCACTTCATCAAGCTCCATCCGAAGGAGAAGGTAAAAGGATTGTGTGAGGTATATACATTTTTATTATTCATGCTTTCATGCATTTCAAATTATGTCTTTGATTTCATATGCTTTCATGTTTGATTTGCATGCTTATTAACTAATCCACCTCACAGGTCTTTTTCCCCTCTTCATTCTGGCACGCATTAAGTGTCCGCTCTGGGTAAGCGTAGCTAGGAAACCAAGTGGGATCCAAGGACTATTGTCCTTTCCAGCCTTAAGAATGCCGTATATGAGCATGAGTGTCTTTGAGATAATATGCATTTGATCATTGTGTTTGCTTTGTTTGATACATACTTGCCAAGAGAAGACTAAAAACATATCACTATCCCCAAACACTTTGCAAAAAAACTTGTCAAGACACAAACAATTGTCCAAGTCATTACCCACATAAAGTCCAAAATTGCATCAAAACTCCATCTGTCCCATGTTTCATAAGCTCAAGAGAGAAGCTAAGAGTCCATCCTCTCCATCAACATTCAAGTTTTTCCTTTGAAACACCTACTATCATCCAAATCAGGGTGGTTGTATCCCTTCATACAACTTGCCATTTGAATCGATCCTCCATTAAGTCATGTCCATGCCAAAGACAACCTAGTCATCAAGTTTGTTCTAAGCCATCACTACCATACCTCCTCCATCAATCATCCTCAAGTTTCCCAAGGACTTAGCACATCAAATCAATCCCCCTCCACTATCAAATCAATTATCAAAATTCAAATCCAATCATCCTCTAATCCAATTTAACTTCGCGTTAAGGTTACATGCCTTGTGAAATTCCATTTAGACCTCATCATTAATCAATTGGCTCTCGTGCTTGAAGGGAAATCCTCTCCAAGTACCTTTTGGCTATGATTCACCCCCCCCCCTCTCATCTTGTTGGCTATTGGATCTATACTTACATTAAGTATCAGAACTATCAAAATCCTCTCTGAGTACCTTTTGCCTAATCCTTTTGAGTCGATCAAGACTCTTAACTCACATCTTTACTTTGCTTAGGGTCATTAGCCAACCCTTGGTATAAGAGAGGCTTTTTAATCATCAATCCAAGGTCTAAATTCTACACAACTTGGACATCACCTTACTTGTGGTTGCATCCACCACCTAAAATCCTCATCCAAGGACTAAGGTGTCAAATCTTAATCAAATCCGGGGCTCTAATCCAAGAACCATATCAATCAACAAAATCCCTTGTCATAAAAGACAAAATCCAAAATTCCACAAATATCTTGTTAAGTCCTTTCATCACAAATTTCCCCCTCCAAACTTTTCCAAGGTTATTCGTGTATGGTTACAACTCGATCCCAAAAGAGAAAGATGGTTGAACAACAATATTGTATGCCAGACATTACTGCCCTATATGAATATCCCATGCAAGATCCTACACAAAGTGGGCAACCTAGCAATCAAGATCAAAGCCAAAATCCTAGCATGGTTAGCCAAGATGAACTCTCTCCGAAAGTGCAAACTTTCCTAGTGGATTCTTATAACCAAGAGATGATGGAAAAGTTTATTCAACACAATCCCACTGCACTTCTAAAAACTCTCCTTGAAAATGGAGCTCAACTTCCGCATGAATTTAATAGATCTTCTCTCGCCCAACAACCACAAGGAGACCTCACTCCCACACAAAGTGTTGCACCTATTATTCAAACTCAATCAATCGCAGCCCCATCAATCATCCAAGCTCAATCAATGCCACCCGCGGTAGCTCCCACCATGGTCTCCATCCCACCTTCTTCCTCCTTACCATCTATACCAATATCACATCTGATCTCATCTATCCTTCAACAAACTTCTATACCACCTCCTTCCATTCAACCACATATTTCTATTCCACAAACTTCCCTTCCTGCCAACAATGTCGCAAATTTCATCCGAGCCGTACTCAATCCCATTACATTAGTTTGCGGACTACAACCAACTATCACACAAATCCCTGCGACATCGGTCTTCACATCCCACGTTCCTGCCTCCTCACCATATCAATACATTGGTGGTGGTGCACCTTCTTTGGCTCACCCAATTCTTGCAGAAATTACAATTCATCATTATCAAAGTCCACAACAAGACCTCATCAAGGAAATTCAAGACATGAAAAATATCATCAAGGACATGAGACAAAGGAATAATAAAAGGAAAACTTACTCATTTGAAAAGTTTTTCCCTTGTCCTTATGACCCATCTATATCAGTTGCACCCCATCCCCTGGGATTTGAAATCCCCAAATTCACCAAGTATGAAGGCAAAGGAGACCCCCGCAACCATGTCCGAGAATTCCACATCTTATGCCAAGAAGTCTCCTATAGTGACCTTTATCTTTGCAAACTCTTTCCCAAGAGTCTCATGGGAGACACCCTGGCATGGTTCTCATCTCTACCGCAAGGTTCCATTGTCTCCTTTCCAAACTTGGCAGAAAAATTTGTGGCCCACTATGCTTACAACATGGTTAATGATGTTTCTATGATGGACCTATGCAATACAAAACAAAAGCTCGAAGAAACATTCGCCAATTTCCTACAAAGATGACAACATCTTATCAAGAAATTCCAATGGGACATGCCAGAACAACATCAAATTGAGCTATTTCAAAAGAACTTGGTACCTGAACTTTCAAGACCCTTAATATCCCAATGTATTAAATCCTTCCAAAAATTGACCGATAAGGGCCTCACCCTCAAACGTGTCTTGTTGGAGGAAGGAACCTTGAAACATTACCAGAAGTTGACACAAAGTTCTCCCTCTTATCATAACGACAAGCCAAAATTCTGCTCTAAAAACAAAAATGTGGTCAATGATGGTGTAACTGATGCAAAGCGGGTCCAAATCGTGGCCGCTCCCCCAAAATCCACCACCAATAATCATCAATTCAATAATCAAAACAATCAAAATCAATCCCAAAAACCTCACAACAATGTCTCAATCCAGGGACGACCACCTCGATCAAATAACAGGACCCCAAGAGACTTCACTCCTCTTGCGGAGCCTATTGAAATGGTGTTTCAAAAACTTGTCCAAGCAGGTGTAGTGGTTTTTCCAATCACTCACCCGTTTGACCCCAATCAACCTAAACCAAGATGGTATAATGAAAATGAGTATTGTGAATACCATCGTATCAAGGGACATGATACACGAAAGTGTATGAAACTGAAGATCTACATACAAGATCTCATTGATAAAGGTGAGATTGAAGTAGCAAATGCAAAACCTAGTAATAACAATGACAAACTCAAAATGTACCAGGAACCCTTCTCGAAGCATGATAAAGGAAAAGGCTCATCATCTAATGCAATGGGTTATGACTACGCTAATCACATAACTGGCTTTGATTTTTTAGTAGGTCACATTGAACCTGTAGACACTCATGTCAATGTCATAACCATCCAAGGAGTTAATCCTCTTTCTTCCCAAAACAAACCAAATCCTACTAGGATAGTCATTCAAGGCGCCACACATTCCACCTCCCATTTCCAGAATGACTATAATGTAACTACATGCCGAGGTAAATTCACCAAACAAGGAGTCCCTCCCCCACCAAATCCACCGCCCATGTCTTCCACCCACCGATATGACCTCCTGGACCAACTTGGGAAGACCCCCGCTCAGATCTCCATTTTGGAACTTCTTAAAACTTCCCTGGTCCATAAAGAAATTTTGGAACAAGCCTTTCTTGAATCGCGCGTTCTTGATAACATCAACGCCACCCAATTCCAAGCCCTCATTGGAAACCTTGCTGCCCAACAGCACCTTGTATTTACCTCCTATAGCATCCTAAAATTGCGACACTTGCAATTTCGACTACATTTGGGTCTTCACGATAGCGATGCAACACGGAACCTGAATGGAGACCCCGAAACTTGTTCATGACATCAAAAACTGCATTTCTCAGCACCCTGGCCTGATCCTCCTTGCACCCTGCTATCCCAGGAGGTGGGACCATGGTGCCCAGTGCCCTGGTCCTTCAGGACCATGGCGCCCAGCGCCCTGGTCCCTGGCCCTATTTTGGGCCCGGTCTCTTATGGGGCTTTGGGTCTTTAAGTTCGCAAATTGGAAAATAATGTTTCCTAGTCAGCCTAAGGTCGGGAAAATCAGTCTATCAGCCCTAATTGACAAGTATATAAACTACTTTTCCTCTCCTCGAAAGGGAGAGAAAGAGGGGGAACATATGTGTGCAAAGGCACGAAAGCGATATTCAAACATTCAAGCATTCAAGCATTCCTTCAAGCAATTGAGCATTCTAAGTCTCCATTCAAGGCTAGGTGTTGCATTCAAGACAAGGATTCAACCATTGAAGAGGAGATCACTTACAAACACATTACATACTACATACATTACACCTTCGCATGTAAGAATACAAACATTCTTACAACAAGGTATCAGTACTTGTTTACATTACAAACATTTACATTTACAGCATTCTCATTTCTTGGTTAATTCCAAAACCCAGGTTTGACCTAAAGGCAAACCCCTCATCCCTAACCCCCCAATCATCCTCTCTTTTCTGTGTGTAGGTTGCAGGTACGCGGCTGTAATTGAAGATCTGGAATCCTTGTGCAGAGACGAACAGATCCCCCTTCGTTTTGCGGATTTTTCGGAGGACCGTGTGCACGCCGGGCGCAATCGTCCCGTCAACTTTCGCTCAAATTTGCAAAACAACACCGTCTCAACATTTTACTACTAATTCCAGGTCCGCAGCTTCATCCCATATCCCTATCTCTGTTTATAAGCGAATCTTTCCTACTTTACATGCATTCTTAGTTCAATCTTTCTATCTACATTCTTTACAAAAGAGGGTATCCTTGATGTCACAACCCTTGAAACTCATTTAGAATCCAATCTGGCATTGTGTGGGATTGGATCTTGTGGGTTTCAACCCCTCTTTTGAATGTAAAGTCTCTCCTAAGTGAAAACCATCAACCCTAGTGACTCTCCCTTCTCTCTCCTTGGAGATTGGGGAGGAGAGAACAACTAGGGTTCGACTTTTCTGCTTTACACCTCCAAAGATGCTCCCGTAGATGAAGCCCATAATAAACCTTTGCACATTGAAGCTCTTATCCACAAGAATAATGTCAAACATATCCTGATAGACGGTGGATCGGAGCTTAATCTGTGTACATACAAATTAATAAAACAATTGGAACTTTCTGAGGATCTGATAGACACATCAGGAAGGATCACAATAAAGGCATATGATGATGCGGAAAGAGTTTCAAAGGGCATGATCACCTTACCTCTTCAAGTGGGCCCCATTACAATTGAAACCCCTTGCCAAGTACTAGATCTTGATCTCCCCTACAACATTCTCCTTGGTCGGCCATGGATTCACTCCTTGAAGGCTATACCCTCCACCTATCACCAATGCATCAAATTCCCCTTCAATGGAAGAGAGATAACTATCAAAAATGATCCACAACCCTTCCAGTATTGAAAACTCCTAGAGGAAAACCATCCATATCATTGCCCATTAAATAGACCCTCGCCAACACCTCCATCTGACACATCAAATGTTGCCTCCACATCCTCCCAACCAGATAATCAAATCAAGATCTTGGATAATGGCTGTGGAGAATACAAATTGGAGAACGTCTTATTAATAGGCAACCTCCCTCTCTCTCTTAAGTCATTTGGCAAACCAAAGGAGCTCAAAAAGGACCCAAAACCAGTCATACAATGCCAAAATACCACCTTCCAGCAATGGGGCCCACTTAATGAGCAGAGCCTTGAAGAAGATGTCTCTTCCTGGTTGTACCAGGAAGAGGATGATGATCCAACAAGAATATCCAAAAAAAAGTACCCAAAAGCATCTGCCATAGTTGAAAAAATGGGATACAAAGGATACGACCTGGGACCAGAGGAAAAAAGAAGAAAAACACCCATAAATCCTATCTCCTACAGATACAACAAAGGCTTGGGGTACACCCCGGTGCCTAAGATTACTATCGCTGGTGCCCCTTCTAGTCCTTCTTCAGATATCGAAAGAACTGACAAAGAGGAATTCCACAAAATGCCTTATGAATATGAGAAAGATATCTTCCTTGACACTTACATCAATACCATCACCCCTATAACCCCTCCCACTTCACACGAGCTACATCTTGTCTATCCTGAACTCATTGACTGGGGCCAACAAGACAAACCCACTTTAGATATCTATACTGAAGATAATGCTCTCATTGCTCTCTTGATGGTGCAAAACCCGGAAGATTGTAACAGAATCGAGGGTATTCAACTACACGAAAAGGGATAGTTGGGTAGTCAGGTCAATACCCTTAGCCACAAAAAAGATAATAAAGGAAAATACGTGATTCCCTAGGTGAAAACCTCCCCGAGGCACCTTTGGATGAAAAAAAAATAAAAACAAAGGGTGTATCCGAAAGTGAAAACCTAGAAAGGGCACTTGACAATGAGGGACTTGACCTCCCTACCATTGGTTACCTTCCACAGGACAAATCAAATTTGTTGATAGAAGAAACATACAGCATCAACATGGGCACCAAAGTCATTCCAAAAAATGTGCTCATTGCCAAATCCCTCATAGAAATAGAGAAACAAGACTTCATCAACTTCCTTATAGAGGTAAGAATCAATTTTGCATGGTCCTATTCTAATATGCCAGGGTTGGATCCTTCCTTGGTGGTTCACAATCTTTCCGTCTGCCCAGACGCAAAACCTATAAAATAAAAACTACACAAAATGCACCCGCATATTGCTCTCCTGGTCAAGGTGGAAATCCAAAAGATGTTAGATGCAAAATTCATCAAACCCATAGACTATGTTGAATGGGTCTCTAACATTGTACCTGTTGGCAAACCTGTCGGGGGCATCCGCATCTGCATAGATTTCCAAGATCTAAATAGAGCTTGTCCTAAAGATGATTTCCCGCTCCCCAATATAGACATGATTGTGGACCTTACAAATGGACATGAAATGCTATCGCTAATGGATGGGTTTTTCAGATACAACCAAATTAGGATATCAGATGAGGATCAGCATAAAACCACATTCACAACACCATGGGGTACTTTCTGTTATCGAGTCATGGCTTTTGATCTCAAAAATGCTGGAGCTACATACCAATGTGCTACGACAATAATTTTTCATGACCTCATACACAAAATTATGGAGGACAATGTGGATGATCTGCTAGGCAAATCTAAGACAAGACAAGAACACATTCCCATTCTAAAGAAGATCTTTGAAAGATTATAAAAATACAAACTACACCTGAATCCCAGAAAGTGTGTGTTTGGAGTCACATCGAGAAAATTATTAGGATTCATTGTTTCCCGCAGAGGCATCTAGGTTGATCCCGCAAAGGTAAAAGCTATTATGGAAATGCCTTTGCCAAGAACTCTCAGACAACTACGTAGTCTCTAGGGAAAACTCCAGTCTGTCAGGAGTTTCATTTCACAGCTAGCAGACAAGTACCATCCATTTGCATACCTGTTGCGTAAAGACACAAAATTCAAATGGGATTGTTTGTGTCAAAAGGCCTTTGAGAAATTAAAAGAATATCTAGCATCACCTCCAGTTTTGATGCCACCTACCCCTAGAAAACCCCTCATTTTGTACATATGTGCTACTACAGTGGCATTAGGGGCATTACTGGTGCAAAGAGATAATCAAGGGAAGGAACACGCCATTTACTACATCAGTCGGACAACAAGACAAAATTAATTGCTAAAATTGATCCACTTAAATATCTCCTATCGAAAGTTACTCTCACTGGTAGACCCGCCAAATGGGTCATTCTCCTAAGTGAGTTTGACATCGAATATGTGGACAAAAAGGCAATCAAGGGACACGTCATTGTAGATCAGTTGGTTGAAGCTCCACTTCTAGGTGACCATCCTATTCTCACAAAATTACCAAATGAGTTCATTATGACTGTTTCCACATCCTCCACATGGCAATTATAATTTGATGCCTCCTGCACCCAAAATGGATTGGGGGCAGGAATATTATTGGTCACACCTCAAGGAGATGGCATCCCCAAATCATACAAGATAGCCTTTGCATGTACCAATAACATAGCAGAATACAAGGCACTCATCACAGGTTTGCATCTGGCTATCCACTAGAAAATAAAGGAGTTACAAGTTTATGGTGATTCTTAGCTCGTTATTAAACAAGTCAATGATGAGTACCAGAAAAAATATGATAAACTCCTTCCTTACCATACCATGGTTGAAGATCTTAAGAAACATTTCACAAAAATCACATTTAATCAAATCCCACTAACAAACAACAGGGCTACAGATGCAATGGCCACCATTGGCTCCCTCCTTCAAATGCCAGCACATAGGTAGAAGTGTGAGTTATTGGTCGAGCAATTATTTATACCAGCATATGACCTACCAGAGTCTGAAATGGTGTGTGTTCTCGTTGGTCTCGAGTCCCCTTGGTACCAAGAAACCTTCGCTTTCCTCAAAGACAACACCATTCCCCCACATCTCACAAAAACCCAACAACAAACCTTCATCCCCAATGTGCTTGTTACACCATCCTCGGAGACACCCTACTCAGAAGGCATTTCAATGGTTCCCTCTTAAGGTGTTTAGATAAATAAGAGGCGGAATCGGCATTACGCAAAGTACACAAGGGTATTTGTGGGGCACACTCAAGTGGGCTCACATTGGCTAAAAAGATTTTAAGAACAGGATACTATTGGTCAAAATGGAGGTAGATGCATATAATTATGTGAAGAAATGCATCCCTTGCTAGCAACATGGTGACAAAATTCATGCACCGTCACAAGAATTGCAGCCATTTATAACACCATGGCCCTTCTCACAGTGGGGGCTCGATCTCATTGGGAAAATCCACCCTTCATCTTCCAATGAACATAAATTCATTATCACCACCACCAAATACTTCACCAAGTGGGTAGAGGCTATCCCTCTTACTTTCACCACCGGCAAGCAAATATCCAAATTCATCCTGAACTACCTAATCTACCGATATGGCATCCCAATAGTTATTATCACAGATAGTGGCAAACAATTTAAAAACCAAGATGTGAAAGAACTCTGCCAAAAATTCAACATCCAACATCCCTTCTCCACCCCATATTACCCCCAAGGCAACGACCAAGTTGAGGCTTCTAATAAAACCCTACTCAAAATCCTCAAAAAGATAGTCAATGAAGCTGGCCGCGATTGGCACCTCCAACTCCATCCCACTTTGTGGGCCTACTACACCTCCATCCGCACCCCCATTGGCGCCACCCCTTATTCCCTAGTCTTTGGTTCCGAAGCCATCCTTCCCCTTGAGATTGAGATCCCCTCTCTAAGGGTATCGCTGCAAAACATCCTACCAGAGGAAGAATATAAAATTGTCCGCTTACAAGAGCTAGAATTATTAGATGAAAGGCACCTCAAGGCCTTGAACCATCTCCGAGTATATCAGAACTGCTTGCGTATGAGTTATCACAAAAAATTCAGAACCCGGGAATTCCAAGTTGGTGATCTTGTCCTCATGGAGAATTAGAAAAATCTACAAGAAAGAGAAAATAAAGGCAAGTTTGAGCCTAATTGGCTTGGACCATATGTAATCATAGCAAAATATGGATCAGGAGCTTATCAGTTGGCTACTCCTGAAGGCAATCCTTTGGATGATCCAATGAATATCATGCACCTCAAAAGATTTTATGCTTAGTCCTCAGAAAGTCTTAAATTGTCAAAAAAAAAAAGAGAAAAAGATCCTGAAAAGATCCTGAAAAATAAAAATAAAAAAATGAGAAAAAGATCCTGAAAAAATCTTCACTTTGGTGAAAACCTGGCAAATAGGCGCCTCATGACACAAAAACATTTAAAAATCAGAAAAAGAAAGAAAAAAATTTCGTCCACCAGTGAAAACCACTTTGTGGCGCTATGGACAAGTACCTTGGTGAAAACCTCCATATAGGCGCCAAGGTAAATAACCGGATCCATTGTCTATCATGTCGATACTACAAATCATCCGCCATCCAGCCCACCCATGCACGACATTCCTTCTTTTCTGCTTCCCAATAAAACATGTGTATGATGATGAGTCTTCGCCTGAGTCATGAACAAGGAATGTCCCATTAAACTGAGCTTGTATGCCTCTGTGTAAGCTTCAAGAAGTCTTGAGAAGCAATCCCAAGTCCACAGGTCACTCTCCAAAACCATTAAATTGCTTGCCTAAATCCACAAAGCCCACTTTTCCCTACGGATGACTCCTTCCCTTGCCTAGCAACCTAATCCTTCATCCTAGTTCTACTCTTGGCAAGAGGTATCATTTGGTCGCAAGAAAGTGACTTGTTAGATTTTGTTAGATCTTTTCATATAGACTTGCATCTTTTGACCTACAACTGCCACTATTTACGACTGCCTGGGTTCTTCCATATCCAAGTACGTTATGTTAGGCACATACTGGGGCATATTTCATAGTATGGCATGTTTTGGATCCCTCTTGTATAAACCGACGACCTAGTACTAGTTTTTATCAACACTTACCTTCTCATGTACAAGAGGTATCAGTGTGTTTGAGGGTTTCCTTGCACAAACCCACAACTTTGTATTAGTGTTTCTTAACACTTGCATTGTTGTGTACAATAAATTCCCATTTGTCTACAGAGTCAATCCATGCCGTGGGTTTCTCATGGCATCCTGATTTCTATAATCAGTGGTGCAAGCCACTTAGGACAACATCAAACTAGGTTGGCTCTCCACATTTGTTGTGCACAAAATCTCACCATCATTCCATCAAATCCTAAACTTAATAATCCCATGGAGTTCTCAATTTCTCCCACTTCCCATCTATTCCATATTCTTCTATCTAAGATCATTGTGTTATTATTGGCATATTCCCTCTTTTTATTAATTCATTCAAAACATTTGCCATATAAGATTGCATCACATAAATAAAGGATACACTCATCCATATAGCATTACATTTAGACTGCATCATAAATCATTCACACGTGTATTTATACATAAGCATCCACTCTGCATCACAAAATAGGTCAGCATAGCACATCCATGATTGCATCCATATATGACATCATAAAACAAACAAAAATAATCCATCACAATAAATGCTACACATCATCTGTCACCAATCGAATCATGTATACATATATATATAAAGAGGAAAATATGTCCGTCATGATACAATGACCCCTCATTAGGGTCCGTTGTGGCATATATGGGCCCCCATGAGGGCCCATCTTCCCCCGCGGTCTTGCCTCTCCTATTCTTCCTTCCAAATTCTTTGCGACTGCTTCATATTCCTTCCTCATTTATCCCTTCCACCCTGATTCTTCTTCCTCTCTTTTTTCGAGAATTTTTCGTCATTTTTTCAAAAAAATTCTCGAGGGGGCATACACCTCCCATGCTTTACATTGGGGCATCCTTTTCTTCTTCTATCTTCTACACATTGCAATACACCTCACATAATTAATTTTGATTCAAATCATGTCTTATACAGGATGAATCCTTCCTGAAACTAGACGTTGTGATCAGTCATGTCTTATACAGGATGAATCCTTCCTGAAACCAGACATTGCGCTCTGATCATGTATTATACGGGATGAATCCTTCCTAAAACCAGATGTTGTGATCAGTCATGTCTTATACAGGATGAATCTTCCTGAAACCAGATGTTGCACTCTGATCATGTCTTATACAGGATGAATCCTTCTTGACACCAGACATTGTGATTAGTCATGTCTTATACAGGATGAATCCTTCCTGAAACCAGACATTGCACTCTGATCATGTATTATACGGGATGAATCCTTCCTAAAACCAGATGTTGTGATTAGTCATGTCTTATACAGGATGAATCTTCCTAAAACCAGATGTTGCACTCTGATCATGTCTTATACAGGATGAATCCTTCTTGACACCAGACGTTGTGATCAATCATGTCTTATACCCTCAAGAAAAAACCTAATCTTTCATTGACATAAATAAATACTGGTGAAAGATATCGGAACTCACATAGAACATATCCATGCTGGATAATCATCTCTAATATCTGGAACATCTTCCAGAACCTCTTCCCGAGGCATATACAACATCTTCGTAAATTTTTCCTACCCCTAAGGCATCTGTCTCAGCTACCGTATGAGCTACCTATCGGTACAGGAGCAACCTCTTATGTCGGATAAGTAACCGGGACATTTCCATCTAATGATTGTTCTTTAGTCTTCCTAACCCATCTCTAAGTATGATCTTGTTAGATTTCACTAACCTTCTCTTTTCCTTTCTCATTTGATACTCCATTACCAACCGATGGATTTCTGCTTCTACAGAATTTAGCAATATGTCCAACCTCATTACATGCATAACATGTAACATTGTTCCTTTGAATTTCTTTTCTAAAACCGGTGAAATTGCTTGACCTGCACTGATTAGCCATATGTCCAAACTTTCCACATGCATAGCATTTAACATTCATTCTGCAATCTTTTGTCTTATGACCATACTTATTGCATTTAGAACATTCATCGAGAGCAGAATCAAGGTTCTAATTTTCTTTTTTTCTACATTGCCTAGCCATGTGACCAAATATTTTGCAAACAAAACATCTACCATTAAATTTATAAGCATTAAATTGCCTTACTGGTGCATTAAGGTTTTGATCTTCATTAGCAGTACTGGAACTTCGTCGTTGCTCAAATCCAAGTCCACTGGAATATCCAATCTGCCTTTGTCTCTTCAATAACTAATCTAGCCGTACTGAGCTAATCTTGATTTTTTATTTATACTCACTTGCAGTAGTTAGATATTCTCTTAGAACTATCATTTGTCTTTCAAGATCTTGTTCATTACTCTGGGATTGTACTAAATCGGCTCTCAACATATCATTCTCATGAACCAACCTACCACATTCTTCAAATTTCTTATTCAAGGACACAACAAGATTTTCTTCCTTTTTCTTTCGATCCTCAATCTCCTTAGACATCCTCATAGTTATAATTTGTATCTTATTTTTCATAACCATATTCTCCTTACTCAATTTTTGACATTGTTCCTTAAGTGCATCTTTCTCTTCATCATACTGACTTTGCAAAAGTTCCTTCCTCCTAGCTTGAACAGATGATAACCTCTCATGTAGGACAAGAATGAACTCCTTAGTAGAATTCAATTCATCTTGTAGCTTTAAGTTCTTCAACCTTTCAGCATCACAATCTTCAAGTGCCATCTCAAGTTGCTTCTCAAAATCCATATCCATGGATTCTAGATTCAAGATCTTCCTCAAGTTGTTAAACTTCCTCTGAGGCACATGACTTTGATACCAATTGTTGGAATCCAATAACATTGAGAGGGGGGAGTGAATCAGTGTTATACCAAAATGATCAAGTTTAGCCTTATTAAAACATGCTTACACCAACCGGTATACCAGTACATACAGAATTGAAAGAAGTAAAGCAACCAATAATCCAATCACATAAATGAGAACAATAACACACAAAATTATATGTGGAAAACCTCAATGAGAAAAAAAAATGGTGGGATTTGTGGCCCACAATATCAATCCACTGGCCATATGAAGAGATATTACAAAATATAAGGGGCTTGCACTTGCAGGAAGGCTTACAGCTTAGAGCACATTGTTCAATCATAAAAGGAGCCTCACTGACTACATAAAAATCCAGACTACAATCTAGAGAAGTGTTGAACTCCTAACATAGCATCTTCTATGCCAGAATACAGTTCTAGTTTAAGCTCTGTCTATTCCAGTCTGTAACCCTAAACCCTTTATCGAAATAACCCTTACATGAATATCCTCACATACATAATCTCTCTGATATATTTTGCATCTCCTTTCAATTACATATTCGCATGATGATTCGTTTATGTTTTTTTCAAAAATGATCTATCAAACTGACCTATATACCCTATACAAATTATCATGCCTTATGTCGGCTTATAAAGATATATACAATATCAAATTACATGTCAGCTAGATAACATAAATGCATACATATTAAAACCAATTGTCGATGTTGGATCCAAGAGATTTCGGCCTCCAATACTGATAACCTTATTCTAAACCATGTCGGCTTCCATTGCCGGTGTAGACACTTAAAAATAATTATTTTTAATTATTTTTACTTCCTCACATAATTAAGTAATTAATTATGTTAATTCAAATTCTCCTCAATATTAATTAAATATAATTAATATTGTCACTATGGTATGTGACTGATTTATTTAATAAATCAATCCCTTTCTTTATTCTTCTAAAAATTAAATCCTCACAAATCTTCCTCTTGGCTAATTAATTTCAATTAATTAGTTAACCCACATGATTCCTACAAACCATCTTCTTAATTTTTCATTAACCTAATAAAGTCTTCTAGAAACTCCCTAAACTCACTTAACCTTATTCTTCTAATTTTGAATTCCCTCCACTCATTCTCTCTCCTAGTCAAATCCTCCTACAAATCCTAATCCCACCTAACATTTCCTCTAATCCCCCTCCTAATGAGTTGCTAATGGCTAATCATCATGATTAGCCACGAAGTCAACTCCTTGTCCCTTCCATCCAACCACTAGCTTTTAATTATCTTTTCCTAGATGAATGTGAGATCTTCAAAATCTCACAATCCTCTAGGCATCTCCTCTCCAAAGGAATTTTTAATTCCTTCTTAATCCTCCAATCCCCATGATTATCCCTTTTTGGAGAATTTAAAATTCCTCCACCCCATTCTTTAAGGAATGTCACATCCCTTGCTCCTCTCAAGGCACATTGGGAAGTCTTCCCAATGCACTTTGCTCTTCTCAAGGTACCTTGGGAAGTCTCCCCGATGTACCTTGAGGAGTGTGGAGACAAGAAATGCCTTTAAGGAATATCTCTTGGTCTCCACACCCTCTCTTGGGCCTTGTGTGAGCTCACAAGCAACCCTAGCCCTTCATCTTGAATCCATCCTAGCTGTCCATTCTTCCTCTCCTCTTCCTATAAATTGAGGACTCCATCCCTCCATTCTTCATCTCCAAGTTCAGTAAGCTTATGCTGCCCTTTTGAGCCTAGGAAAATCATTTTAGTATCCTTATCATGTTCAGATCATATCTCATCCACACTTGATAATCTCATCCTTATCATCTTCCAAATACATTCCATTTGTGCACAACATTGGAGAGCCATCCATATCAAGAAAGCAAGAGGAGCACATCAAGTGGAGCATCATCCAAGGGCGCCTTCACTTCATCAAGCTCCATCTGAAGGAGAAGGTAAAAGGATTGTGTGAGGTATATACATTTTCATTATTAATGTTTTCATGCATTTCAAATTATGTCTTTGATTTCATATGCTTCCATGTTTGATTTGCATGCTTATTAACTAAGCCACCTCACAGGTCTTTCCCCTCTTCAGCCAGTAACCAAAGAAATCCTTTTGTCCTATCGGTGTCACTATAATGTCTGTGAAGTTCCCGCCAGAATAGAACTAAATAAAAAACATGAAGCCGGAACACAATACCATGTTGCCATCAATGACAACATAGTGAAACCAACCAATTGATCATCAATTGCCAACATCTGCCCCTCCAATAGAAAATAGATTGATGCTATTTGGCATCAATCCGGTATGCATTATCAAAGCTATGGTTCATTCTAGATTGATGTGGTAATGCTACTACTCAGGGGTAGTAGTTAGTCTTGTGATTTAGTGGTTTATGATTTTGATTTTATATTTATGTCAGATCATTGGCATTGATGTCAAAGGGGGAGAGATATTCATATGAAAAACATGAGTTATATACATTAGAGGGAGAAATTTGTAGAACTTAACTGTGATATCATCTACAGGGAGAGTACGGATTTGAACTTCATTCCTATATTCTTGTGTGGGAGATTCGTTTGGCATTTCTTGGCACTTGGATGTTTTTCACATCTAGTGTTGGCATCAATGCCAAAGGGGGAGATTATTGGCAATTTGGAGGAATTTATTATGTGTTGCATTGATGTTTTGTCATTGATGTCAACACTAGCTCTTCTGGTTGTTTATCGATATTTGGTTGGTTAGATCATGTTAATCCGGTATGCTTTAGCTTATGGAATTTTCTTAGATCAGCTATTCATGCCACTCAGATATATGTTCAGTCAGTTGGTATTGATTTGGTGATTGGATGCTATCTTATATGCTGGTCAGCCTAGTTTATTGATCCGGTGAGGGTTTCACCGATATAGCTTTGTTAAATATCTTTTGATACTATACATAAGTGGTGTTGGTGCGGCTTCTAGTAGAGTTTGAGGATGTTGATAGTGATCGTGTTTGATACTTGATTGATTGGGATCATTTCTTTAGCGTGTGTGGACCTAAATTAGGTCTGGTACTATCTAGGTTATGGATTGACTTAATATAACATGTTGTTGGGATTCCTCGATGTGTATCTGAGATTACTTATGGGTTGGATGATATTTGTTTGGTCTCAGGCCGAAATTTTTTGTAATTATGTAATAAGTTTTATTGTCTGGTGGCTAACCTAATTGTTTAAGGTTGAGGGTTTGTATATATGATGTATGATCTTATTATAGATAATGTAGGGATGGTATGCAAGAGAATAATGTAATAATTATTCATGTAGAGGATTTGGTCGATCATAGGTGATCAAGTTGGATTTATGTAAGAGGATTAAGTCCTTCGGTATTGAGCTTAATCGGAACTATATTCAGGCATAGGAGATGCTATTATTGTAGTTCATTCTTTCTTCTAGATTGTAGTCTGGATTTATATGTAGTCAGTGGGACTCATTTTGTAATGAGTAGTGTGCTCTAGGCTGTTGGCCTTCCCACAAGTGCATGCCCCTCAATTTGTAATCACATACTTACTGCAGAAGTACTATCTAACTATGGGTAGGCTTCCCACCGTGATTTTTCCCTTTACCGGGTTTTCCACATACAAATCTTGGTGTCATGTAGTTGGTATCTATTCTCTAATTGTTGGTTCTGCTGAATTGGTATATCTATTGTTTCGGTAATTGGTTTTTGTATTTCGGTTAGCCTAGTTTATTGATCTGGTGAGGGTTTCACCGACAGAGCTTTGTTGAATATCTTTTGATACTATACATAAGTGGTGTTGGTGCGGCTTCTAGTAGAGTTTGAGGATGCTGATGGTCATCATGTTTCATACTTGATTGATTGGGATCATTGCTTTACCGTGTGTGGACCTAAATTGGGTTTGGTACTATCTAGGTTATGGACCAGCTTAATATGACGTGTTGTTGGGACTCCTCGATGTGTTTTCGGGATTACTTATAGGTTGGATGATGTTTGTTTGGTCTCAGGTCGACATGTTTTGTAATTATGTAATAGGTTTTATTGTCTGGTGGCCGACCTAATTGTTTAAGGTTGAGGGTTTGTATATATATGATGTATGATCTTATTGTAGATCATGTAGGGATGGTATGCAAGCGAATAATGTAATAATTATGCATGTAGAGGATTTGGTTGATCATAGGTGATTGATTTGGGTTTATATAAGAGGATTAAGTCCTCCGGTATTGAGCTTAACCGAAACTGTATTTAGGCATAGGAGATGCTATTATTGTAGTTCATTCTTTCTTCTAGATTGTAGTCTGGGTTTCTATGTAGTCAGTGGGACTTATTTTGTAATGAGCAGTGTGCTCTAGGTTGTTGGCCTTCCTGCAAGTGAGGGCCCCTCAATTTGTAATCACATACTTACTGTAGAAGTATTATCTAACTATGGGTAGGCTTTCCACCATGACTTTTCCCTTTACCGAGTTTTCCACATACAAATCTTGGTGTCATGTAGTTGGTATCTATTCTCTAATTGTTGGTTCTGTTGAATTGGTATATCTGTTGTTTCAGTATTAAAGTTTTAAATGCTTAATGTTTCGGTAAACTGGTGACAATTGATTCACCCCCCCCCCCCCAGCTCTCAGTTGTCTTCCGATTATTTGAACTGTCTAACACTATCATCATCTATTTGAGTGATTTCAGCAATTCCAAAGGCCACCGGAGTACGGGCCACTTGTGAGTTGATTTTCTTACCCTCTTTGTGAATTTTTATCTTAGTTTTTAGGCAATTTTGCAATATTTTTGAATTTTTCTAAGGTTAGGGCTTTTTTTACATTTTTGTTTTTTGTTTTCTTTTTGCACATTCAAATTTTATTTTTATGCATTTGATGAACGTTGTCGCACATATGAATTTTTAGATAGCGCATTTGATTTATTTTTTAGCACATACGAGTAAGATTTTAGCGCATATTAAAAATAGTGTAGCGCATATAAGTGATTTTTTAGCGCATATGATGAATTTTGTCGCACATACGATTAATTAAACAACGCATTTGAAACAACACATTTAATTATTGTTTTAGCGCATTTGACACAACGGATAATTTTTTTATTTTTGGAAATTTTTTGACATGTGCCATTTGGATTTTTAGGTTCGCTATGAATTTCTGCACCTTGTTAATGTGTCAGTTGAGTTGATTATGTTAATTTTTATCATTAATTGATGTTTATCATGAGTCGATATGAGTCCTTTGTGTCAATTAGAGATGGTTCAAATTTTGGTTTGGATCAAGTTGGTCAAAGTCAATATGGTTCAAGGTCGATATGGGTTACTTGTTGATATGAGTCAATTTTTGATATGGGTCCATTTGTCAATATGAGTCAATTGTTTCAATGAGTCTTGAAGTGATATGGGTCCTAATTTTGATATGGGTCAAATTTGATATGGTTCTCTGTTCAATATGAGCCAAATTTTGATATGGGTCTTGATGTCGATATGGGTCAATATCATTATGAGTCTTGGTTCGATATGGATTTGTTTCTGATATGAGTCTTGATGTGGATATGAGTCTCTTGTTTGATATGGGTCTTGATGTTATTATATATGGAACGGTTTTGATATGGGACTAATTTGATTGATTGATTGATCTGTGATATGAGTCTTGATTGATTGAAACATGATTGATTGGTTTCTGAGATTGATTTTTTATATGAAACTTGGTCATTGATATGGTACTTGATTGTGAAGTACCAGTTGACTCAGTCAAAGGAGCAAGATTCAATTCAAATGTTTATAGAGCAGAAAGGTGACGACGAGCCCCTATCTAAAGACTACTTTACCAGAAACGAAGGGGGAATTATATCATTTAGACCCCGCAGGGAACTATAATTCCCCCCTCGGAATGCACTGGGAACCCTATGATTAAGCTAGAATACGCTAGAATAAGCTCAAATTACCTTACTCTAACAAGCTACTCTTTCTTATTTTAGTAAGTTAATTAATTGAGACTCTAGCAAGCTGCAGTCAAGACTCAATTCTAGCAGGTTAATTAATTCTCCTACTCTAGCCCCCTACTATTCTAAAGGGTCGATAGCCCTACTGTTCACCCTATTATTCTATTATTGCTTGATTTTATACGTAATAGGGGTGAGCTCTGCCATATTCTATGCGAGTCAATTACAGTAGATTATATACATAAGATTTCCCTGCCATAAGGTGATATGCTTCCAATTCCAATAAGAAGTAACCCATCCAATGGTATTCAACATCCAGAAAACTGCTAAATAAAAAGCATCCCAGGCTGAAATATTGCAAGTACCGCCCCATCCCGGACCATCGCAAGGAAAAATATAACCAAAATCTTTCTTATCAGGCATTAGCTTAGAACCGCATGCATCTAAAGCACCTTTTACTAAAATCAATGTAGTTGTATGCAAACCTAGAGCAATAGCATGATGAACCAAAAAGTCTCTGAGACCAATTGTTAAGAATAGTGAATTTTTATTATCGTTAATAGCACTCAACCAACCAGGTAACCATAAGCTTTTGCTAGCATTGAATGTTGGATCATTTGCTGAAGATAAGAGTACATCAAAACCATATAAGGTCTTACCATGAGTAGATTGTATCCATTGAGCAAATATGGGTCCAATCAAGATTTTCATTTCTGGAGTACCAAAAGTGAGCATAACATCATTATGAACATAAAGTCCCAAGGTATGAAAACCTAGGAATAAACTAACAATTGGTATCAGAGCAAAGTCCTCTTTTTGCATAATTTTAACAACTTAAGGAGATTCTATGACAACTAACTATTTCAGCAAGGATAATCTGAAACTTGATGGAACTAACTATGGTATATGGAAGATCAAAATGGAGACACATCTGAATTGTATTGGAAAAGACATATGGGATGTTACACAAAATGGCTATGTTGGTCCTTCACAAGGTCAACCTAATCCACCTACATTGGCTAAGGATCAAGAGAATGATTGCGAAGCAAGAGAAGCACTTTTGAGCACCTTGTCAGATCAGCAAATCATGGGACTATCAAATCGATCTACCGCTAAAGCCATTTGGGATAAATTGGAGACATTGAATGAAGCTGATTCCATTGTCAAAATTACAAAACTAGAAAGCTTCCAGGTCAGGTATGAAAATTTAAAAATGGAACAAGATGAAAGATTTTTTGCTTTTATGGAAAGGGTTAATGAAATTGTTTTGGGAATATAATGTTGTGGAGGTTCCTTAAGTGAAGATAAAATTATTTCTAAAGTTTTAAGAGCATTTCCACCGGCATACAAAATGAAAGTAACTTCTATTAATGAGTTAAGAACTATGCCTAATACATCAATATCTAGAGATACCTTGGTTTGAAAACTTTTAGCATTTGAGCTTGAAGAGTTTGGTCCTGTTGCTACAATTAAGATAGATTTAGCTTTCAAAGCATCATCATCTGCATCAGCTTCATCATCAACTGATAAATCTGATTGGAAAGCACTCTATGCAAAAGAACTTAAAGAGCTTGAAGTACTACTTGCAAGGAAAATGCCTAAAGGTCCTATTGGAAGTAAGTACTAAGGTAAAGCACCTTTTAAATGTTTTAACTATAATTAAATTGGTCATATGGCATCTAGATGTCCAGACGGACATGCAAGATTGAGAGAAGAAGCTAAAAGAACATATAAGCCTAACCCTGAATATCAGAGATACAAATTTAAGAAGAAAAGAGACAAATCATGTTACTATTCTGATGAAGGAGTTACTGATGATTCAGATGAAGAACCAAGAGATAATGGATGGGCTTTTGTTGCAATAAAAAAAGATCAACCAGCACCTACTGTTCCACTGGTGGAACAAGCCCTGGCAGCTAAAATTGAAGAAAAGGATGAATGGATTATAGATTCTGGATGTTCACATCACATAACTGGTGATAAAAGTAAATTCTTATCTTTTCAGGAATACAATGGAGGTCTAGTAAGCTTTGGCGATGCCAAAACTTGTTTGATCAGAGGAAAAGGCTCTATATATTTTGATGGTAAGCACAATATTGACAATGTTTATTATATTGAAGGTTTGAAGCATAATCTTTTGAGTGTTGGTCAATTAGTTGAAAAAGGATTTCAGTTACAATTCAAGAATGGTAAATGCAAAATCATGAATAGAACTGGTTTGGAAATTGCAACTGGTAATCAGACTAGAGGTAATATATTTCATTTGAATAACATTGAAAAGACATGCTTGATTGCACACATTGATGAGAGTTGGCTATGGCATAAAAGACTATGTCATGTAAATTTTGATTGCATTGTGAAGATTAGTTCATCTAAGGCAGTAAGGGATTTACCTAATATTGTAAAACCTCATAATCTGGTATGTAAGAAATGTCAAATGGGAAAGCAAGTTAGAAAAAATTTCAAAAGTATTTTTGAGAAAACCAATAATGTTCTTGATTTAACTCATACCGACTTATGTGGTCCAGCAAGAACAAGAAGTCTACAAGGAGATAGATACTTTATGCTAATCATTGATGATTATTCTAGAATGTGTTGGATTACTAATCTCAAGGAGAAATCAGAAGCTTTTCGGAAATTCAAATTATTCAAGGCACTTGTAGAGAATGAAATTGGCAAGAAAATCAAATGTTTAAGATTAGATCAAGGAGGTGAATTTACATCTAAGGAGTTTAGTACATTTTGTGAAGTGAATGGAATTAGAAGAAAACTATCAGCATCCCGAACACCTCAGCAAAATGGAGTTGTGGAAAGGAAGAATAGAACTATTCTGGATGCAACTAGAAGCATGATATCAAAAGAAAATCTACCTCATGTGTATTGGAGAGAAGCAGTGAATACAGCGGTTTACACTTTCAATAGAGTTCACATCAAAAGTGAAACTGGTAAGACACCCTATGAATTACAGTTTGATGATATTCCTACTCTTAAGTACTTCAGAATATTTGAAAGCAAATATTACATTAGGAAAGATGAGTATATTGGTAAATTTGATCCTAGAAGTGATGAAGGAATATTTCTTGGGTATTCATCTAAAAAAAAAGCATATAGATATTTTAATAAGAGATTGCAGAAAATCATTGAGTGCAAATGTGAAGATTGATGAACACTTTAGAAGAGATTCAAGGTCTACAGATTCTGAACTGGTAGTTGAGATAATCACAAATGAACCTATATAGAGTGCACCGGTACAAAATGTTGATTTAGTCACACCAGCATCATAAGAGAATTCCACAGTGACTGGAGAACAATAGCAAGTGAACACACCCAGGTATGTAAGATTGAATCACTCTGAAAGTCAAATAATTGGGAATAAGTATCAAGGAGTTATGACTAGAGGAAGACTAGAAAATGAAGAGGTATGTTTAATTTATCAAATTGAACCAGCATCGATTATTGAGGCATGTGAAGATATGTAAGAGCCCAACTTGGCTCTCCTCTGCTGACTGTTTCTTTTGAATGCAGTAGATTTGAATTTGTTTGGTTTTTGAATGTTTATGGATTTTTTGTGTTTTTTTGGTAATAATGAGCAATGATACAATACTGAAATAAACTCCTATGCTTAAAATAATACTGAAACAATAATATATTACTGCTGAAATTAATTTACGAGACTATCAAGGGAATGTTTGTTATGTTTTATGGCCAATATGCCTGAAAAACAAATTCATTACAATGTAAGATAAAAACCTGATTTTTGTTGTCCCAGTAGATGAAAAAAAATCTGCAAACTGCAAATTTTGATTTTTAAAATTTTTTACTGTTCACGCGGTACTGTAGCAGTCCATACGGCAGCACTGTAGCAGTCTGTATGGCGGCACTGTTCACACAACACTGTAGCAGTCCGTACGGCGGTACTGTAGCAATCTGTACCGTACTTGTTAATCACCAAAATTTCTTCAATAATTCTGCAATAATTTCTCATGAATTTATTCTTCAATTCTGTGCAATTAGATGCAAATAAGACCTCTGAATGAAGTCTTCCTGAAACCAAATATCACTGAATATTTCATCAGCTCAGATGGTGAACATTGAAGCAACTACGTCCTCCAATGGTGGCTGAAAACCCTAGTCTCCAGAGCAAAACCCTTTCAATTTCACAATGTCAAAATAAAATAGCCATCCTCTTCTTTCTGAACTCAATGCTATATATCCTTTTTTGCAAGTTGTACCCTAATCCTCTTAATTACAATTTTGCTTGTAATTTCATTTAATTTCACTTTGGGTGTCAAAATGATTTTAATCATTAAATGGGCATTTAATTTTAATATTTCAATAGTCTGGCTTAGATAATTTAATTAAAAACATGGCCCCGTCTAATGATGAGTTGACCCTCAAGTTAAGTGATTATAATATAAAGTCACTTTATAACTTTATTATTAAATAACTTAATAATAAATGCTAAGTCATTCAAACTTGTCTAACTCCACGAATATTTTGAACTTAGCTATGCCGTCTGAAATTGAAGCTCACTAGTTGACCACCCATATGACCGTGATGTCTGCTAAAAATAGCAGGCGTCCATCTCCAACTGCTAAAAATAGCCTGGCCAAGCAAAACTCAAAGCAAAACTCATCATAAACAAACTCTGGCAACCCAGAAGTGTACTCTGCTCTGTCCTCGGAAGATCTCCACGCCAAGGTGACCCTCTATCCAATCCTAATAGCCTACGAGGGTCTTTGATAGGCTAATCACAAGCTAGAGTGATGTCTCTAGCTAGAAGGGGACATCACAAGATAAACATTGGATTACGACTATTGAAGATGAATTAGAAAAAATTGAAAAGAACAATACATGGACACTGGTTCCTCGACCTAAAAATAAAAATATAATTGGAACTAAATGGGTATTTAGAAATAAACTTAATGAAGATGGTAAGGTAATCAGAAACAAAGCAAGATTAGTGTGTAAGGGGTATTCATAGAAAGAAGGAATTGATTATAATGAAACCTTTGCACCGGTAGCTAGAATTGAGGTAGTCAAATCATTTCTTGCATTTGCAGCACACAAGAAGTATAAAGTTTATCAAATGGATGTTAAATGTGCATTTCTGAATGGTGATCTTGAAGAGGAAGTCTACATTGAACAACCTAATGGATTTTCATTGACAAATGATAAAGATATGGCTTGCAGGTTAAGGAAAGCTTTATATGGATTGAAGCAAGCTCCTAGAGCTTGGTATGCTAGATTGGACAAATATCTTATGAAACTTGGTTACACTAAAGGTAATGCTGAAAGAAACTTATATTTCAAAGTGACTAATGAAGACATTTTGGTTATTGAAGTTTTTTTTAATGACATCATTTTTGGAGGAGAAGATGGATTGTGTAAAGACTTTTCTAACAAGATGCATGAAGAATTTGAAATGTCTATGATTGGGGAGATAAAATTCTTTTTAGCATTGCAGATTTCATAGACTGATAAAGGTATATTCTTATGTCAATCAAAATACCTGAAGGAATTACTGAAGAAATTTGGTATGGAAAACTCTAAACCGATAAGTACTATTATGACTACAACTGATAAACTATCATTGAAGGATGATTCAACTCATGTTAATCTGACAAGATAAAAATCTATGATTGGAGGTTTACTATATTTGACACAAACAAGACCTGATCTAATGAATGCAATATGTATTGTTTCAAGATTTTAGAGTAATCCTAAAGAAAATCATGAATCAACAGTGAAAAGGATTTTCTAGTATTTACAAGGCACAACAAATCTTGGTTTATGGTATCCTAAAGATAAAAATTTTGAGTTATGTACATACACTGATGCTAATTGGGCAGGAGATGTAGATGACAGAAAGAGCACCACTGGCAAGGAATTCTTTCTTGGTAGCATATTGATTTCATGGTTGATCAAGAAACAGAGTTGTACATCATTATCAACAGCAGAATCAGAATATGTTGTAGCAACAACTAATTGTACTCAAGTATTATGGATTAATCAAATGTTGAAGGACATAAAGGTAAAATGAAAAGAACCTATAATCATCTATTGTGATAATTCAACAACAATTGATATATCCAAGAATCTGGTATTTCACTCTAAAACTAAACACGTTTCTATCAAATACAATTTTTTGAAAAAGAATGTTGAAGAAAAAGAAGTGAAATTGGTTTATGTGAATACTAAAGAGCAAATTGCAGACATCTTTACTAAGCCTTTGCCTAAGGAAAATTTTGAATATCTCAGAGAACAACTTGGGATTATACCCTCACTGGTAGAGACTTAGAAAGTTGATGCTTGGCATCAAACCGATAGAATTTATAGAGAAACATTTTTCCGGCTTTCATGGAGGAGAGCTACTTCTCAGGGGGAGTAGTTGGATAAGTTGGTATTTGTAACTGGTTGTATCTAGTATTTGTATTACTTTGGCGTTCGATGTCAAAGGGGGAGAGATATCTATAAAAAAACACATTATCCTTTGGGGAGAGATTATTCATTGGGGGAGAGATTTCTACTCTCTGCATTTATATTTTAATTGATCTATTCTGGAGATTGTTGGTTTTTGGTTTATTGGCATTTCTGCTTTGGCACTTAGATGGTTTTTCCATCTTGTGTTGCCATCAATGCCAAAGGGGGAGATTTTTGGTATTATGGATATGTTGCATTGGTTTTGTCATTGATGTCAACACTTATCAACACTTATCCTTCTGGATATCTTTGATTATGTTCACCGGCAAGTTCAGTGAGTTATGCACAGTCACCAGTATTTGGTTCACTTGCAGGTTATATCATTCACCGGCACTGAGGATGACTTGGTATCATCTGGAGATCACTTGGTTATGTCGAAGACATGGTTTGGACACTTGGTTTTGGAGATTTGGTTATTGGTCTAATCAGGTTGACATATTTATTGTTACTGGCAAATTGGTCTAGGTTATGGACTGGCATGCATTATCTATTCCAGTTCAGCACGACATGTTATGGATATAGTTTAAACAATTAATATTGGTGTTGAGTCAACATTATGCATCGCATCTTGACTTGTTGTAATTGATTTTTATTGTAATATTCTTAGTGAGTCGACCTACACATTCGGTCTTAGGTTTTGGTATATATGTAAGATCTCAATTGTGAGATTAATATGGTGGTGATAGGTAATAAGGTATTGTAAGGTTGTGATATTTGGTATATGTGAATATAAGAGAGCCACTCACGCAGACATAATTTGAAGATTCAAGGAAGGTTTGAAGGAGACAATCAGAGCTTAACCGGTACAGAATCCAGCATTGGAGATGCTACTTTGAGCAATACATTATCAATGGATTTAATTGTAGTCAGTGTGACTCCTATTTTGTGATTGAGAAGTGAGCTCTAGGCAACTGGCCTTTCTGCATGTGCAGACCCCATTTGTAAACACATACTATCTATAGTAGTATCATCTGATTGTGGGTAAGGTTTCCCACTGTGGTTTTTCCCCTTATAGGGTTTCCACGTACAAATCTTTATGTTATGTGTTGTGGATATTGTTTCTCTTTCTGTTTCATGCATTAAGTTTCACGAAAACTATTATTAATTGTTAATCTATTTACCGACATTTAGTTTGGTTTACTGGTATTAAGTATCAAGTTTTGTTAAATTGTATTTGAGATAAAATTATTAGACAACTGATTCACCCCCCCTCTCAGTTGCCTCTGGGTCCTAACAGTATTAACCATTTCAATACGCAAATCAGAAATATCTTCGATGATACTCTGATGATCATGTCCCAAGACAAATTTGCACATATTAATGATTAATTTACAAATAGAAGACAAGAAAAATATCATGTTCCTTCCTTGTTCCTCTATTCAAAGACATCCTGAAGTCACTCAGAAATCATGATAGCGAAAATCAAGATACAAAAGTTGAACAACCATGTTAAAATCATTATCCAAAAGATACCATCCATTGAAAAGTGTGTGATGTGCTTAGACTGACTTTGTGATAGTTTGATGGTTGACAATTTGATCTCGTGTTCGATGTGGGATGTGTCACAATTTTCGCTTGATAAGAGTTTCTTGACTATTGTTCTACCTGTTTGATTAAGCTTAAAATGATCAAAAAAAATTTCCCCCAGCTAGGTGCAGGATGTTGCCTTAAGCCTAGAAACAAATTCATTATGATATACCCAATGATCCAAACCATGGCAATAAGCCACCTGGGATGCCTACGTATGTACAAAAGATTTATTACGAATATGAACAATGTTGATAGAAAAGAACAAATACAAGCAGAAGGAAGCATGAACTAATAGATAGAAGAGATAACAGACAGATAGCGCTTTTTCATTGTTTTGGGGATTTTTCTACTTTTTCACTGTTTTGGGAATTTTTTGCTTTTTCAGACATAAAACTTCTTTAGATGCATGCTATTGATGGGTTCCTTGAGCTAATCCTCATCCTGTGTTGATAGATGATATACTCCTGACCCAAATACTGTTGTGACCACAAACAGACCTAACTAGTTTGGTTCAAACTTTCCTTTGTTTTCTTGATTTGACTGGTTTTGTGGATTTTCTTTTAGTTCTAGTTCCTTAACTTGAAAGACTCGTGGTTTGACCCTGTGATTATAACTTTGACACATTCTTTGCTGATATACCTTTAAATGATCAAAAGCATATTACCTTTGTTCATGGATTAATTCTAATTCTTGCAACCGAGACACTCATTGTTCTTCATCTGGGATAAGACATTTTAATGATACTCGTAGAGAAGGTATCTCCACTTCTATTGGTAGTATTTCTTCTAATATATAAACAAGAGATAAAGGTGTGGCACCTATTGGTGTGCAGATACTAGTATGGTAGGCCCATACAACAGAGTTTAAATGAATATGCCAATCTTTGCTAGCATCATTCACTATCTTTTTGAGGATTTTCATAATGGTTTTTTTTTATGCTTCACCTTGCCCATTCCCTTGTGGATAGTAGGGTGTGGAAAATTTGTGTTGAATCTTGAATTTGTCACATAGTTCTTGGAAATCCTGATTCTTGAACGGTCGCCCATTACCAGTGATAATGGTCATGGGTATTACATAACGACAGATAATGTAATTCAAGATAAATGCAACAATTTGTTTTCCTATGATATTTGTGAGAGGTACTTCCTCAATCCATTTTGAGAAATATTCTATAGCTACAAGGATGAATTTGTGACCATGAGATGAAGAAGTATTTATCTTTCCTACTAGATCAAGACCCCATTGGTAGAAAGGCCAAGATGTTGCCAAAGCATGAAGTTCTTGTGCTGGTGCATGAATCAAATTTCCATGGATCTAACATTGTTTGCATGTTCTAGCTACCTGAAAAGAATCTCGTTCCATAGTTGGCCAATAATAGCCCAAGCGTATGAGTTTTTTCGAAAGGGTAAGACCACTTGAATGAGTACCACAAATATCATTATGGAATTCATTTAAGGCCTTCTCAGATTCTTCTTGTTCGAGACATCTTAAAAAGGTACCATCCACACCTGGTTTAAAAAGGGTATCCATGAAAAGAGTATAATGGGAGGATTGGTGAAAATATTTTCTCTTTTGGCTCTTTGATAAATTAGGAGGTATGGTGTTATTTTTCAAGTATGTGTAAGTTGGGCCATAGCGGGAGGAATCATGCCCAACAAGGTGAAAGATAGTTTGGGAATCAGGACAATTATGAGCATGATAAAACAACTCTTCCACTAGGAATTCATAACGCTGTTGATTTTCCTGTGTCTAAAGGAGAGAAGCAATTTTTGCCATGGCATCTGCTGCTTTGTTGTCATTCCTTAGAATCTGCTGAAAAGTTATTTCTACAAAGTATTTCTTGATATCATCAACCATCTTTTTATAAGGCATTAACTTTTCATCCTTTATTTGATAATCGTCATTGATTTGATTGATGATGAGCTGAGAGTCTCCAAGGACTTGAAGTTGTGTAATGTTCCATTCTATAGCCATTTTGATACCTCTAACCAAAGCTTCATATTAAGTTATATTGTTGGTGCATGGAAAGATTAGTTTGTATGCTTTTGGAATTGTATGACCGTGTGATGTGATGAATAGAATACCTTCTCCTGATCTGTGTTGTGAATATGAACCATCAAAGTATAATTCCCATGTTTTTGTTGTGACTGTTAGGACATCAACATCAGGAAATTCAATCTGCAAAGGACGATTATCCTGGAGCGGTGCCTCAGCTAGTTGGTCTGCAATGACTTGTCCCTTTATAGCTTTTTTATCAACATACTTAATATCAAACTCACTCAGAATCATGATCCATTTTGCTAATCGTCCTGTCAATGTTGCTTTGTTGAGTAAATACTTCAATGGATCGATTTTAGCTATCAACTTGAAGGAGTGAGATAGTAGATAGTGTCTTGAGAAGCAAAAACTACCGCTAAGCATGCTTTTTCTATTGGTGAATAGTTGAGCTTGTATCCCACTCATGTTTTGCTAATGTAGTAGATGGCCCATTCTTTTTCTTCATTATCCTATTGTGCAAGAAGAACTCCTAATGATACTTCAGTGGTTGATACCTGGAGTAACAATGACTTTCCTAGAATTGGTGACATTGGGACATGTGGTTGCATGAGATACGCCTTGATCTTGTTGAATACCTCCTCACATTGATAGTCCCACTTGAAATGAACATTTTTGTGTAATAGATGAGTAAATGGCTGACATTTATTTGCTAGTTGAGCAACAAGTCTTCTGATTGACTAGAGTCTGCCTTGGAGTGATCTGAGCTGACTAATATTCCTGGGAGATGCCATCTCCATGATTGCTTTGACCTTAGTTGGATCTACTTCAATACCTCTAGTTGAAACAATGTATCCCAATAGCTTTCCTGAAGTGACACCAAAGGCACATTTCTTGGGATTGAGTCATAGCTTATACTATTCTAACCTATCAAAGATATTTTTGAGTATTCCTATATGGTCTTCTCTATTGTATGATTTTTCCAAGATGTCATCCACATAATCTTCCATGAATGTATGTATCATGTCATGGAATATCGTTCTCATATCTCTCTGATATGTAGCACCTACATTCTTTAGTCCAAAAGGCATGACGTTCTAGCAGAAAGTACCCCATGGGCATGTGAAAGTTGTCTTTTCTTAATCTTCAGGTGTTATTTTAATCTGATTGTATCCAGAGAAACCATCCATTAGAGAAAACATGGAGTGTCCAACAGTTAAATCTACAATGATGTTAATGTTAGGCAAAGGAAAGTCATCCTTTGGATATGCATTATTAAGATCTCTGAAGTCTGTACATATTCTGATACTTTTATCTGGTTTGGAAACGAGAATGATGTTGGATAACCATTAAGGATAAGCTATAGGTCTGATGAATCTAGCATCCAATAATTTCTTTAATTCTGCTTTGACTAGAAGAGCAATATGCGGATGCATTTTCCTTAATTTCTGTTTAATTGGTTTGGCTCCTGGAATGACATTTAACTGATGCATAATAAGCTCTGGATCCAATCCTGGCATGTCTACATATGACCAGGAAAAATTGATTTGTCATCGTTTGAAGAATTCCATATATTGTTGCATTTCGCCTTTTGACAGAGAAGTTGTTGGATGTAGGATCTTTGGTTGCTCTATTGTCCCAATGTTAACTACCTTTGTTGGTTCGAACAAAAGGGATGACCTTTCTTGATAGTCCACAGGTAAAGTGTCAAATCTCCCATCTTTCGGTGCCTCAAGGAGGTTTTCACTGTTAGATGTGTCCTTTCTTTTTACTTTTTTCCCGATCTAATGTTGCCAAGAAATGGTTTTCAGCATTAGACCTGATATTGTTTTCTTTATTTTCTTTTTTGTGACTAGGAAATTTGGCACCCACTTGACTGGAAGATGCGTTGCTGAAATTCCTGGTGAAAGTTGTTGTGGGTTTGATTGCATTAAGATATATGGATATGGCATGGTCATTCATAAAGGTATCAATGGCAATATGTTCTTCATTTTCCCAATCAATAAGTTCAGGGTGGATTAGAGGTAGGGGGTCATCAGGTTGAGATGTTTTGAGAATATCAAGGGTCATGATGGATGTATCAAAGTTTTTGATATGTATGTCTATGTCTAGAATGGTACTCTCATCAGAATGACCTCGAACAGCTCATGATCGTCCTCAATTAAGTCCAGGTCAGCCGAATGTGATTCTAATTCAAGCGAGCCAGTTCCTAACATTTGCCCTGCATACGTGCTATCTACATCAACTCCTACATCTTCTTCAAAGCAATTTTCTTCAGCTGATTCTTTAGAGTGATAAGAATCCCATTCCCATTCGTTAGAGTCTATCTCACTTGCAGCTTGCAATCTACAGATTTGTTCATATAGTATTTGATTTTTTTCTTCAACTTTTCTTGCTATATCTTTTCTTCTTTCATATTCAACCTCTTCTGGATTGAGATTGAGTTTTTTCAACCTTGCTATGAGTTCTCCTTGATTAGTACCAGGTTTGTGCTTGTTTTGATTGAGATTTAAGCATACTTGGGAGGTGCTTTTAGTTTGTTTTTCCTATTGATTTGAAGCTTATTTCTTTCCCCATTCCATGTTTGCTTGTGCTCATTGCTTAGTTGATGTTTCTTCTCTTTCAATTGCCAGTTGTTCTTGTTTGTTTTCATATTCTTCTTGTTGTTGGCTAAAAGATGTGTCTTCTGGTAGAGTAACTTGTCCATACCCTAAGCCTGATTTGTCTGTAGCCTGTTGAGTATGAGATTGGATAGGTTCTGATATACCTTATTTTATTTTCCCTATAGGACCTGTTCCAGTGTATCCCATTCTTTTGAGAATGTTAAATCCTTTTCCATACTTTTTTGTAGGTATGTGAACATTGTTGATCTTTTGTGGTACTTCTTCGTCCTTGTATAGCCACCGTAGAACATCTTTGTCTTTTGTTTTCTCTAATAAGGTCCCAGCACTAACAAATGCTCCATCAAATATCACAAGATGTTTCATAATTGGTTGTTGTTGAGAGTTTGATGGTTTTCCAAAGGATTTAGGAGAAAGTGATAATTGTGATATTGAATATTCTCCATTCCCTCGATCTCTTAGCTACATTTGTTTTTCCATACTTACAAAATTGAGGCAAGTGATTTTTCTTTAGATTGTATGTTTGAAGATGATGCCTCCCTATTATGAGGAACAATGACTTCTTGAGCTGGTTTGAGATTACTACAATACTGAAATGGATTTGAATCTGCCAAGATCATGATTTCCTACCCATTGTAGGGAAACTTTAGGCACTGATGATATGTGGATGGAACAACTTGTATGTCATGTATCCAAGGTCTTCCCAATAGTATGTTGTATGATAAGTCCAAGTCTAGAACATGGTATGTTGTGTCTTTTTGTAAAGGTCCCACTCTGATGGGTAACATCACAATTCCTTTAAAAGAACGCTCTTCTTCATCATAGGCTTTGATGGTGCTCTTTTTTCGGGGATCAACTGCATCTTCTGAATAACCTAGAGCATGGAATAGACTCAAAGAACAAATGTTTAAGCCAGCTCCTTCATCTATTAGGACATGTTTAACTCGTGTCTTATGAATGATAACTTTGATATGCAAGGGAGCATTATGGGGATGTTGCAAGGACATGTCATCTTCTTCAGTGAATGATTAGCAGTGAAGGGTTGTGAGGTGTCGCACCATGGTTTGGAATTGATCTATATCTAGATCTTTAGACACTGTTGTATCTACTAATGCTCTTTCAAGAATTTATTTATGTGCAGGTGAAAGCTTTAAAAGTTCTAAGATGGATATTTGCGTGGGCGTTTTTTGCAATTTCTCCACTAGATTATATTGTTTTTTAGTGGATGACATGTTTGTTATAGGACCCAGAAAAATAACTTTAGCTTTGTTTCTTGTGATAGCATGAGCAGGTTCTTGATTTTTTTTCTTTAACTACAATCACATTTACCACATTATCATACGTATGAGCGTAGTTTACCTTCGCTTTACCCTGACCATTATTTGTTATTGATGATTCACCCCTCTCACAGTTTGGAAGTGGAGTTTTAAAAGCTATATGAGATTCGTTTGTTGTATGTCCATCCACAGTTATTACTCCATTATCAATCAGATCTTGGATGACCTATTTCAACCGCTAACAATTATCTGTGTGATGTCCCTTGTTTCGATGGAAATCACAATAATGGTTATCATTCCACCAAGGGGGTTTTTCTTGAGGTTCGTAGTTCCTTTCTTCTGGCAAAGTAATCAATTTGTTTGCAAGAAGTGTCTTTAGTGCTAACCCAAGGGGTTCACAAATGTTTGTAAATTGCCTTCAAAAGAAATTTTTGATAGTTTCGTTTTGGTTATTGTTGTTTTTCTCAGCCGTTGTTGAGTGATTGGATAAATTAAAAATTGGTTGTTTTGGTTTCACATTGTTGTTATCCACTATTCCATCATTGACAACATTACAATTTTTATTCCAAAACTTTGGCTTATCATTGTTGTTGTTGTTAGTGTTGTTAGTGTTGTTAGGAGGGTGAACTCCTTCTTTTGTATATTTTCAACTCACCCTTCTTTATCATGGCTTCCTCCATTCTGATTACATTATCAATCATTTTTCTAAAACTTTGATGTCCTTGAATTTTTAGATTATAACTCATTTGATCATTTAGGTTGTCGATGAATATGTTCATTTTTTCATACTCTGGCACTGTACGAGGATATCATGAAGCTAACTGTCTCCATCTCTATAAAAATGTCATGAAAGGTTCTCCACTCTTTTGTTTGGCATTACATAGGTCTAGCATTGTTACTTCATGTTGTATGTTTTAAGAGTATTGTGAAACAAACTTATCCACCAATTCTGAGAATGATCTGATTCCAGGTGGAAGTTTGGAGAACCATTCCATAACTAGTCCAGTTAAGCTTTTTGGAAATAATCTCATCAGGTAGGTATCCTCATGTGCAAACTCCATACTCATTGTGCAAAATTCTCATATATGATCTTGAGGTTCAGTGCTTCCATCATATTTATTGTATCTAGGAGTTTCACAAGCTATAGGAAATGGTATCATATTTAGATTTATGTTAAATGGATAAGGACAGATTGCTTGAAGTAAGTATCTTCTAACATTTCCTCTCTGCATATCTTGAATTTGTGTTTGCAGTGTTTGTATTTGTTGTGTGAGAGTTGTGATAGGATTATCAACAGGATTTGTTCTTGCATAACCATGATTTTGCATTCTAGGAGGATCTTGATCTCTTCTTGTATCATCTCTACCCCTTCTTGTATCCTCATTGGATTGAACGTTATTTAGAATTTCTACCTCATCCCTTTTGGGAATGTAAGTTTCCTCATTGGTTTTAGTGTTACTATGAATTGACGTGTCATTAATTTTGAAACCAAAAATATCCTCATATTGTTCATTATTATAGGGGGGGTCACTTCTCTTTTGTGTCAATTTGTTCACATCAAAATCTTGGGGGAGTGGAGCACCAGATTTTGCTAACATAAATATTTTTCCTTTTTTCCCTCCAATATATTCTGCATAAATTTATCTAATTGAGGATCTTTTTTGATGTCTCTGACATGTTGTTCTATTATTTCCTCTTCAACTTGTATTTCATCTTTGTGTTCCATGGTTCTATGATCTTCAGTTATTTCCAATCTTTCAATTTTCATCTCTGCGATCTTTCGTCTCTGAGCCCTGGTTAAAATGGGCATACACGTGTGTTAGATATTGAGCTGGGATTCGATTGTCCAAAATTTGTTTTGATAATTGATCAACTATCAATGTAAATTTGATAGAGTGATATGACACAAAAAGGATGATTCAAGTGTTTAAAAGTTTGCAAGTGTTTCGATCTTCGGTTTTGGAGTGCAATGATAACGATTTTGATAAAAACCAAGTCCAATAGGAAGGATATATCCTATGATGTGGGACAAGGTTATCGTGACCAAACATTGTAGTTTCATGATAGAGGATGATAGATCCCAATGAGAAACTATGTTTTGAGTGATCAGTTTATCAAAGAGGGTGATAATGCACTTTGAGATGTTAGATCTTGAACTTGTTGAAGGTGAATAATTGAAACTCTTGAGGTGTCTATTTCTAGAGTCTGATTTGATAGATGATAACTTGACCAAGAAAACCAAGGACACAATCTAAATACAGAATGACAGATAACAGGTGTTTATGCTCACTGTAAACTGACCAAGAAAATATGATAGATTTGAAAAGGATATGCAAGAAGACAGTTCTGGACAGACAAAGACATAAATTCATACGACAGATTATACAGCCCCGAGTAATAATTTAGGCAGGTTCATACGAAAAACCAAAAATTTCACACAACATAAGACATAAACTCGTACGATCTTTCTCACAAAACTAGATGATAAAAGATGACACAAAACTCTTTGCTAAGATGACTTGTATGACAATACTCACTAGGCCAGACGATGAAAGATGACATAAATGTTTTTGCTAAACTGGCTCGTACAACAATTCTCACTGGACTGGATGATAAACTAGATGCCTTGTATGACAAACTAACAAACTCATACAATAGAGGACAGAACAGAGATAAAAAATTTGTTTGGACAGATTTTTGATTAATGACGTTTGATGTTTTGCTTCTGTTTTCTAGTTTTTTAGATGCCTGATTTTCTATTTTAGGGACAAAGACACAACAAACATGTGATATGTTAAGTTACCTCAAGCATAGTACACTACCTAAGGAATTTAGCTAAGAGAGAAAACCTTTTCTTGCAAACTTAGGTACACACCCAATAGATAATCAAAATACAACCGTTGAGTCTCACACAATGGATTCTCAATGTCGTATTATCCGACTCCAAATGCTAATGGGGTCACGATATGGCAAGTGTCTTGGTAGAGTTACCATCTCTCTTGCACAAATATTATCCCCCTTTTGAAGGTGAATCAGGTAGCTTCTAATTTTAATCGGAACTGGTAAGGGATACGTTCAATGCGTCGGGGTATAAACTCAGTTAAGAGGTCTCCCAGCCTTGAAAACCAAGGTTTGATATATCCGAAGGTACAGAGGAGAGATATTCCCGAGCACTGTCATTCACTTGATTTTTATCAAATCAGATTTATTTAATAGTGGGTTGGAGTACTTGGCATTATCCATTCCCACTTGGTTCATTCCCCTCTCACCGACCTTAATGGCTTTGGCCTTATAGGCTCCTCGAGAGGGCATGCCTGCTAAAGATATGCACTATTGAAAGCAAAGGACGAGTCTTCCTTTCTAATCACCTAAGAAAAGTGAGAGCATACTCGCCTATCATCAAAACACATAATACATGTTTGTTCATTCCCTTTAGCAAAAAACAAGTGTGCCTAGAAAATTTAAAGAAGACATAAAGTTTAGTTGAGTCCTCCTACGCAACTTGCAAAATAGATACGTTAGTAGTCATGATGTTTGGATGAAATGAATCTTTGACAAGCATAATCTTCGACAATCGTCCTACAAAAAACTAGTTAGGCTATCGAAAATCTCACAAATAGACTAGGGTTAGCATTAGTAATAATCAAATTGAATAATTAAAACCCTAGAATACAATTTATTTTGAAAACATAGAAACATAATTTCGTATGACAATTCTCAATTGATCGTACGATAATTCTCACCGGCTCGTATGAGGTCACAAAGGAACTTGTACAAGATAGAAAGGGAACTCGTACAAAATTCTGAATCAGACCCTACCAAAAACTTGCTAGATTGGAAATTTGATGATGCTAAGAGGCCAAAACTGAGATTTCCGGCCCTAAGGTGGGTGCCAAAATGTCATGTCTGTGAAGTGTGACACCTGCAGCTCCAACACAAACACTCAATAGATCATTACAATCATGGTTAGCAAATAAGAATTAAATAAAAGATGAACCATGACAAAGAGACCTATCACCTCCTAAGAGATGTAAGTATGGATTTGCTCTCAGAGATTCTGGATAAGCAATCCTAGTGACTTGACTACACCTAGATGGAGGATTTGAAATGATAATGATATGAAAAGATGAGATTGATTATGATATATTGATCCAAGAGACTAATTAAGCTAATGATATGCATGATTAAGTTATGATGATGATGCAATTAATCTAGAAAAGAGATTGATTAAGCTATATGATTCATCAATTATGCTAGAAAATTATAAATTTAGCTAAATCTAAGATGCAATTTCCTATAACAACAATGCTCAAATGATATGATGCCTAAATTGATAATCAGATGGGATCCTTTATGCTCCAAAATGGGGGATATTTATAGGATTTCCAAGGTCAGGGGTGAGGTGGAAGGAATCAACGGTCAAGATTGAGTCTGAAGATATCAAGGGTGAAATTAGAGGAGGTTGGAGAAGAGGTTGGAGGAAGGGACACTTGTCATCTTTGTGGTGACAATTTTCAAGGAGCCTTGCTCATAAAAGGGAAAGTGTCCAAGAGAGAAGACATGTGGCCAAAGTGCCATGTGTCTTAAGGAGATAATATCCACACCATAGGAGGTTAGGATAAGGAGGTTAGAATGTGCAAGATAGGATAGGGTTGGTTAAACCCAAGGTTAGGTGGAAGGGGTTAGGTTAGGTGGTTAGAAGTTAGGAGGCATGTGGGTAATTTGGATTTTAAAAATTCAAATAATAGGAAAAGACTAATTAATTTTCAACAACTCATAAATTGATTTGTTTTAATTAATTGGGGGATTAGAAGAATTGACTGAAATGGGGGGAATATTAATTAATTTGAATTAATTAATCAAAGGGGACTATGAAATGAACTTAATGAATAAATCCTTAAATTTATTAATAAGTAGATGAAAGGGAGAATTTAATCAAATTGCCTAATGAATTCAATTAAATTAGGAGGGGGGATTAATTAATAATTGCTTATTTAAGTAATTATCTTTAGACCATTTTTAGGTGTATACAACGCACACAATATGCATGGGGGGTATGTTTTCTTTCCCACATATATCATGAGCTCCATTAGGTGGTCTACGATGATGCGACCAGTCTAGCTTCCGGGTGCACTCTTGTGTAGATTTGGGTATGGGAGCACATAGAAGTGACCCATCCACTTGGAGAGAGGTTTATATCAACAGGGGCACCTTTTATGATGATGTATAACCAGGTCGCTTCCCAGCCATTGCTCAGGAAGTTAGAGTTTGGAGGCGGTCTTTGGATGACATGGATTCAGTAGTGTAGAGGCCATATCAATTGTGTGAGCCTTGGCTTGAGGATGGTTTTGAGGTGCTATATTTATTTTTGAGAAGATTTATTTTGGGTCACACCCCTTATGTGGTAGAGCAGTTTATTCTGGCTCAGGTTTACCGACAGTTTGGTTGCGTGTAGCCTATGTTGTAGTGGATGACTCTATACGCTACAGTACACAAGGAGATGACAGATTACGGGCCTACATTGGAATTTCTATAGCCCGGACTAAGTTCTACTCCTTGTCATTTTGTGTATGGAGCATGTTGAAGGATGTAGCTGATGCTGGGATGATAGCAAAGTATACAAAGTATTTTCTTACACACAGGATTTGATGGCTGACAGGGCCAGAAGAGTAGATTCCTATACTAGATGACCTGAGTGTTGCTTGTGTAAAATAGACAAGAGTTAACCTTTGTCCCATACAAATCCGAAATTTCTTTAGTGATATGTTGCCTGATCACGTCGTAAGACAAATTGGTATAGTAGAAGCTTCCACTCCCAAACATTAGACAAAGAAAACATCACATTCCTTCCTTGCTTCTCTAGTCATAAGACATCCTTGAGTCGCTCAGAAGATATGATAAGAAAAAATATTAACAACCATATGTAAGATGCATTCTATCTGAAAAATATTCTTGTCAAAATAAAATATCTTGCAAATAGATCCTTTTGTCCAATTCAAGTCAGTTCAATTCCTTGATGTCTAGCCTCCTGTATCATTGTTGTGAACATTGTTGGTTGTTCTCATAATTTTGTTGGCATTTGGCATAACTAATACAGATGAGGTGATGCATTTGAAGTTGGATGATTGCACCGGTAAAGGATAGAAGTCTATTTGTGATGAAGAGATTGATATTCTATGAATAGATGACATGATCAATTATTTGTGTTGTCATTGATGGCAATTGATGTCAAATGATGTTCTTGATATTTTTTTTTGTCATCTAAGTGATTTGGTTTACCAGAAGACAGGGTTTACTGACAGAGATCTAAAGTTTGTGAAATACAACTTTAATCGGTAAAGCTAAATTGTATTGATTGGATCGGTTGATCGACGATGATTGGTGATTTGTGGTTTGGATGGTGAACTTGTATCATGGAAAGATGTATATGACTAGAACTAGAACAGTTGGAGATTACCAGAAGGCATGTTTCAAATTTCTGATGAAGTCTTGATAAGGTTTTAGTAGGATTTAAAGACCGGTGAAAAAATCATCAAACCGATAATTATTTCTATTATGACGGTGATCAATGGCGAGTCTACATGAAGTTGGTAACATGACACAACCCACGTGAAAGATTTAACTTTTATTTTGGCACGATTCAAGGAAGATTCTCTTGGGAATTAGCAAAATTCTCAGTAGTGTTATGAGGGTACAAATCAGATTTCCCTGATGAGTTACGATCAACCAACGGTTGATATTGCATTGTAATTTGTTATAATGATATGTATAATGATCTATGATGATCTCTTGTGATCTAACTGTAAATTTATGATGTAATTAGGTTTTGTGGCCAACCTAGTTGTGATGGCTATTTAGGTTGACACGGTTGATGTTTTTTGTGTCGGTGGTCTTAGAGAATGTGTTAAGCTCTCCAAGTGAAGTGTGAGATATTCCTAAGAGTTGCAGAGTGTTGAGTATAACTGGATCTGATCAAGCAAGCAGAGAAGTGCAAGTAACAGATCATTCTTTCACCCTTGTTCCCTAATAATTGCAGCATGTTAAATCTCTTGACCGAGTGTTAAATCCTCTCATGATATTGATCCTAACAAATCATCAAGCTCCTAACCAGGTTGCAAGGCAAATCCCCTAACCAGGTGACTCCTAACAAGGTCTGCTCTTAACCAGACGTACTGTAAGCTCCTAACAGGGTGTACTTCGAAAGATTACAAATATTTGTGGGTGCCAACTCCCACCATGGCTTTTCCCTATTTGGGTTTCCACGTCAGAAACTTATGGTGTTCATGTGTGGAATGTTTTTCATGTGATGTTCTTGTTTATATTTCATTTCATGCATTATTTATGAGACACCGTTTATGATGTTTTATCAGAAGTTTATCAGAGGTTACCGGTACTGATAAGAATTTGTTTGAGGAAGTATTTAATTTTATTGATAAGGTTAATGAATTGGTAAATGATCAAGTTTATATGATTGCTTTGGTGGTGAAAGTATTGGTAAATGATTTGATTAATGTGTTAAGCAAATATGATAAAGAGGTTATTAGATCTTATTGTAGAAGTTGAGACATTTGTTAAATGGTTTTAGATCTGAGATAAGTTTGTTTTTGGGTTTGAAGTTTTAATTGGCCTTAATACTGATTCACCCCCTCTCAGAATATTAAACAAAGATAACTCCAAGATCTGGAAAGATATAATGAAGATCTACATCAGAGGTCTTGGTGCACAATATTGGAAGAAAGTTGAAATAACATATGTTGCTCCTACCACTACTCCCTTGACACCGGATGAACTCAGAGAGCAGCAAGATAACATGCAAGACCTAGAAGCTATTATAAGTACTTTATCTGATTTGGAATATATTGATGTTCAAGGATTGGAAACTACAAGTGAGGTTTGGGAAAATTTAGAGACAATCTATTATGGAGATTAGCATGTTCAAAGAGCCAAAGAAGAAGATGACAATGAAGAAATTGTGTTTGTGGCTATGAAGGAGGAATTGTCTGATAAAAAGGCACTAGTATCTCATATGGATAATAGTGATGAATGGATTATAGACGTGGCTACTCACACCACATGACTGGAGACAAAAGTAAGTTCATAATCCTTAATGAATTTGATGGAGGTGTTGTTAGATTTGGAAACAACTCTCCTTGCATGGTGAAAGGTAATGGGTCTATCTCTATAAATCGGAAGAGTAATGTTGATGATGTATTTTGGGTTGATGGTCTTAAGAATAATCTTTTAAGTGTTGGTAAGCTCAATGATAAAGGTTATTTTCTTGAATTTAAGAGTGGAGTCTATAGAATTCTTGGAGGTAATGGTGAACTGATTTCTACCGGGAAGCAAACTAAAGGTAACTTATTCCATTTGAATAGTAATATTAATAATTGTCTGGTTGCAAGAATGGAAGACATTTGGTTATGACATAAAATATGTTGTCATTTTAATTTTGATAACTTGGTTAAGATAAGCAAGTCAAGTGTTGTAAGAGGATTACCCCAACTTATCAATCTGGATAGTGTGATATGCAAAGATTGTCAAATCGGTAAGATGACCTCTATTTCTTTCAAGAGAAAGAATGGTATTTCTGAGAATGTTTTAGATTTGGTACATACTGGTCTTTGTGGCTCTATGAGAACAAGAGTTATTATGGTGATGGGTATTTCATGATCTTCACCAATGACTATTCCAAAATGATGTGGGTAACATTTTTGAGAGAGAAATCAAAAGCATTTAATAAATTTAAATCATTTAAAGCTCTATTTGATAAGGAAACTGGTAAGAACTTGAAGTGTTTAAGATTAGACCAAGGAGGTGAATTCACATCTAATGAATTTGTTAAGAATTGTGATGAACAAAGTATAAAGAGACAGATGTCTACTCCGAGGACACCACAGCAGAATGGCATAGCAAAAAGGATAAACATAGCAATAGTTGAAGCTACAAGAACCATGTTATTACAGGGTAATGTATCCAAAATGTTTTGGAGAGAAGCAGTTAGTACTATTGTATACACTGTAAATTGGGTATTGGTAAAAAGAGGTAACAATAAGACACACTATGAGCTATGGTATGGAAAAACTCCCTGTGTAAGTTATTTTAAAATCTTTGGAAGTCAATGTTGTATTAAGAGAGATAACTACATAAGAAGTTTGATGCAAAATCCGATGAGGGAATTTTTCTTGGTTAATCTTCTAAGAGTAAGGCATATAAATATTGCAATAAGAGAACTAAGAAAATTGTTGAAAGTGCTAATGTAAAAGTATGATTTATCTGATAAGTCTTAAGGCACAAGTAGATCGGAATCTAAAAAGGATGATAATGAGGAAAAGTTTGTGATCTTTGAACCGGAAGCAAAGAATAATGAAGAACTGGCAAATGCATAACTAGGTGCTCAATCAATAAGCAATGATAGTGAGGAAGAAGATGAAGAGGATACGAAACCAACACAAGCAATACCTAGATATGTCAAATTGAATCATTCACAAGAACTGATAATTGGTGATAAGAATGCAGCTGTACAAACCAGGAGAAAGATGAGAGAGAACTCATGTTTGATATCTACAATAGAACCTAAGACAGTAATGAGGCACTAAAGGATGATGATTGGGTTAAGGAAATGAATGAGGAATTAGATCAAATTGAGAAGAATCAGACATGGTCACTTGTTCCTAGACTAGAGGATAAGAATGTAATTAGAACAAAATGGGTCTTCGGGAATAAATTGGATGAAGAAGGAAGGATTGCAAGAAACAAGGCAAGGTTAGTCTGCAAAGTGTATGCTCAAGAGGAAGGTGAGGATTATGGTAAAACATTTTAACCTATTTCTAGATTAGAAGGTGTAAGAATGCTACTAGCATTTGCTGCATATAAAGGATTCAAAGTCTACAAATGAATGTCAGGTCAGCCTTTCTGAATGGAATTCTAGAAGAAGAAGTATACATTGAACAACCAGATGGATTTTCCTTGACTGATGATAAAGACATGGTGTGTAAATTGCACAAATCTTTGTATGGTCTTAAGCAGGCACCAAGAGTATGGTATGAGAGATTACATGTGCATTTGATCAAGATTGGATTCCAACATACCAGTGAGGACAACAACATTTATTTGAAGACTGATGGAGACAAGATGTTGATAGTAGAAGTGTTTGTTGATGACATAATTTTTGGTGGCAATGATGATATGTGTATGGACTTTGCTGATATTATGAAAAACAAATTTGAAATGTCTCTAATCGGTGAAATTAAATTATTTATTGGCTTACAAGCTCAACAACTAGATGGTGGTATCTATATTTGTCACACCAAGTATATCAAAGAGGGTGTTGAAGACTTTTGGCATGGAAGACTGCAAACTAGTAGGAACACTGATGGTTACTGGTTGCAAGTTGTCAAAGGAAGATGATTCACCTGATGTTAGTGAAAAAGAGTACAAATCTATGATTGGCAAGTTACACTATGTTGTCCATAGCAGACCGGACCTTTCTCATGTTGTAGGATTAGTGGCCAAATTTCAAAAAGAGCCTAAAGAGAGTCACATGGTGGCAATGAAAAGAATTTTTTGGTACCTCAAAGGAACAATAGACTATGGTTTATGGTATCCCTATAAAGGTGATTTTACTTTGGATGTCTTTACCGATGTTGATTGGGTGGGTAATATGGATGACCGGAAAAGCACAACTGGTGGAGATTTTCTACTTGGAGGAAGATTAGTGGCATGGATGAACAAGTTACATACTTGTGTTTCTCAATCTACAACTGAAGCTGAGCATGTAGTTGCATCCATGAATTGCACATAGGCAATATGGATGAGAAATGTGCTAGAAGGATTCAAGATAGATATGTTAGAACCGGTGACTATCTATTGTGATAATACAAGCAATCGACATTTCTAAGAATCTCGTACTTCATGCTAGAACCAAGGACATTTAATTGAAGTATCACTTCCTAAGGGAAAGAGTTCAAGAAAAGGAGGTGAAGATGGAATATGTGAAGAGTAAAGATCAGTTAGATGATATCTTTACTAAACCATTACCAAAGGCTACCTTTGAGTTTCTTAGAGGTAAACTAGAGGTTAGACCCCTACACCAAAAGAACTAAAATGACGAAGATCCATAAATCCTATGGATTTCATGTTTATTTTTCACTAAGGATTGATAAAGGTACAAGCTACTCCTTTAGGGAGAGAGTCTGTTGTAAAGTTCTGATTTAACTCTTATAATTTTTTTATTTGAGTAGCAGAGATGATGGAAGAGGCAGCAGTAGAATTGAAGACAAGTGATGCGTCTCTGGCATTGTTATCAAAGGGGGAGAAAAAATGAATAGAAATCAAATATGAACGATATGGGAGAAGTTTAAGATCAGATTGAGTGAAGCATTGGTTAAGGGGCAGATGACAAAAGGAGGAGAACTGACAAATGATGTGATATCAGGAAGCAAGTTGTAGATGATTATGTTATTATGATTGTATATTTGATTAGTGTTTCCATCAATGCCAAAGGGGGAGATTGTTGGCATTTGGCATAACTGATATAGATGAGGTGATGCAGTTGAAGTTGGATGACTGCACCGGTAAAGGATAAAAGTCTATTTATGATGAAGAGATTGAGATTCTATGAATATATAACATGATCAGTTATTTGTGTTATCATTGCTTGCAATTGATGTCAAATGATATTCCTGATGTTTTTTTTTTGTCATCTAAGTGATTTGGTTTACCAGAAGACAGGATTTATCGACAAAGAGCTAAAGCCTATGAAATAGGACTTTAACTGATAAAGCAGAGTTGTTTTGATTGGATCGATCAATCAGTGATGATTGGTGATTTGCGGTTTAGATGGTGAACTTGTATCATGGAAAGATGCATATGACTGGAATCAGAACTTGTGGAGATTACCGAAAGGCGTATTTCAAATTTTTGATTAAGTCTTGCTAAGGTTTTAGTAAAGTTTAAAGACCGGTGAAGAAATCATCAAACCAATAATAATTTCTATTATGATGGTAATGGACGGCAAGTCTACATGAAGTTGGTAACATGGCACAACCCGCATGAAAGATTTAATTGTTGTTTTGGCGCGATTCAAGGAAGATTTTCTTGGGAATAAGCAAAATGCTTAGTAGTGTGTTTTGAGGATACAGATCAGATTTTTGTGATGAGTTACGATCAACCAACGGTTGATATTGCATTTTAATTTATTATAATGATCTATATAACAATTTATGATGATCTCTTGTGATCTAATTGTAAATTTATGATGTAATTAACTTTTGTGGCCGACCTAGTTGAGATGGCTATTTAGGTTGACACAGTTGATGTTTGTCAGTGGTCTTAGAGAATGTGTTAAGTCGTCCAAGTGAAGTGTGAGATCTACCTGACTTGTAGAGTGTTGAGTATAACTGGATCTGATCAAGCAAGAAGAGAAGTGCAAGTAACAAATCATTCTTTCACTATTGTTTCCTAACAATTGTAGTAGGTTAAATCCCTTGACCGGGTAGGTCCTAACAAGCCTTAAACATTAAAGTCCCCTAGCAAGGCAACTCTCAAAAGAGTGTTAAATCCTCTCATAAGGTTGATCCTAATAGATAATCAAGCTCCTAACCAGGCTTCAAAGCAAATCCCCTAACCGGGTGACTCCTAACAATGTCTACTCCTAACCGAGCATATTGTAAGCTCCTAATAGGGCATACTTCGAAAGAGTACAAATATTTGTGGGTGCCAACTCCCACCATGTTTTTTCCCTATTTGGGTTTCCACATCAAAAAATTATGGTGTTCATGTGTGGAATGTTTTTTATGTGATGTTCTTGTTTATATTTCATTTCATGCATTATTTTTGAGACACCGATATGATGTTTTCTCAAAAGTTTATCAGAGGTTACCGGTACTGATAAGAAGTTGTTTGAGAAAGTATTTGATCTTATTGATAAGGTTAATGAGTTGTTAAATGATCAAGTTTATAAGATTTCTTTGGTAGTGAAAGTATTGGTAAATGATTTGATTAATGTGTTAAGCAAATCTGATAAAGAGGTTATTAGATCTGATTAAAAAAGTTGAGACATTTGTTAAATGGTTTCAGATCTGAAATAAGTTTGTTTTGGGGTTTTAAGTTTCAATTGGTCTTAATACTGATTCACCCTCCCCTCTTAGTATTAACTAGATCTTAATAGGATTAACAACTACTTGCTATGTGTTTGGTCTAATGTTGAAAACCCACAAGGCGAAATGCCTGCAGCGAGGTTAGGATTTTTCCTATTGTTGTTGATACTACTTTAATATGGATATGTATACTGAGCACCAAGCCATGGTGGGATATGAGTCAGATAATGACTATGCGAAGTATGTTCAGGATAACACTACGTGTATAAGTGTTTTGTGGTGGCTATGGGCTCAGATACAAATATTGATAGATAGAGGAGCTGCTCTCTCACAAGTGACACCTGTTGCTCAGTCTTCACCATTTATTTTTATTGTGCTTTTTTATTTTCTTTTTTCTTTTTTTTTTTGTATTTTTCTTGATTTTTTATTTTTTTTGTGTCAGAGAGCACCTGTTTGCCAGGTTTTCACCCTAGTTATGATTTTTGATACTTTTTGATTTATTTTTTTTGCTTTTGCTTTTTTTTTTTGATCTGTGCATTGGACGACTCAAGTGTAGAAATTATTTAGATGGATGTTGTTGGTTGGTTCGTCAAGCATGTCCCCTTCTAAAATTGATATCTGATATGCTTATGATCCATAAGTTGATATGATAACAAAGGGTCCCAACTAGTTGGGTTCAAATTTGCCTTTCTTTCCACGATTTACTGATTTTGGGATTTTTCTTTAGGACTAGGTCACCGATTTTGAAGGCCCTTGGATTAAGCTTGACATGCCAATCTTTACCGGCATCATTCACTGTCTTTTTGAGGATTTTCAAGATGGTCTTGTTTGAGGCCTCTACTTGGTCATTCCCTTGTAGATAATAAGGTATCGAAAAGCGAAGCTGGATATGGAATCGCTCACAAAGCTCTTGAACATTTTGATTTTTCAAAGGTCTTCCATTATCTGTGATAATGGAACTAGGGATGTCGTATCGAAAAATGAGGTAATTCAGAATGAAGGAAGCTATATGTTTTCCAGTCATTATAGTCAATGGAACTTCCTCGATCCACTTGGTGAAGTATTATGTGGTTGTGATGATGAACTTGTGTCCATTTGATGAGGAAGGATGAATCTTTCCTACTAGGTCAAGTCCCCATTGACAGAAAGGCCATGATGTGGTGAATGTTTGCAACTCCTGCGCTAGTGCATGTATGAGGTTACCATGAATTTTACACTTAGGACATTTCCAAGCAAACTGATAGGACTCTTTCTCCATTGTCGGCCAACAATAGCCCATTCTTAAAATTTTCTTGGCAAGAGTAGGACCACTTCAATGCATACCACAAATACGTTCGTGAAGCTCATCCAAGGCGGAGTCAGATTCATTACGATCAAGGCATCAAAGCAGAGTACCATCAAGACCTCGGCGATAAAGTGTGTCAATGGTTAAGGTGTAGCGGGTTGCTTGTTAGATAAATCTTTATTTTTTGTTACAAGATAGGTTTGGTGGGAGGGTATTGTCTTTGAGATGGTCATAGATATTCCCGTATAGAGGGGAATCAAAACTAGTTAGGGGACATATGACTTAGGATGTTGAATTTTCATAGATCGGGGAAGACAATTGCTCCACCAGGAATTCATAATGATTTTGTATATCTAAAATTTGTAGAAGCGAGGCGATAGTGGTCATTGCATCAGCAACTCTATTGTCTAGTCCTGGAATCTTCTCAAAGGTGATGTGTACAAAGTACTTATTGAAATCATCCACCATGCATTTGTAGGGCATGAGCTTATCATCTTTTGTCTAATAGTCATAATTGATATGATTGATAACTAATTGAGAGTCTCCATAGACTTTCAATTATGTGATTCTTCATTCCACGACTACTTTGATACATGTCACTAGAGCTTCATACTCAAAAATATTATTGGTGCATGGGAAAATAAACCTGTATGATCTCGGAATTGTGTGTCCTTTTGAAGTGATGAATAGGATGTCGACACCTAATCCATATTGTGTATAGGATCCATCAAAGTATAGGGTCCATTGCTTGGGTGTGATAGTGAGAACATCCATATCTAGAAATTCCACATGTAGTGGGTGTTGGTCTAGGAGTAGTGCTTCTGCCAGTTGATTTGCAATCGATTGTCCTTTGATGGCCCACCATTTCGTGTACTGAATGTCAAACTCCCTTAGAATCATGACCCATTTATCTAACCTCCCTGTGAGAATGGCTTTGCTAAGTAGATATTTTAGTGGGTCGATCTTTGCCACTAGCTTGATAGTATGAGCTAACATATAGTGTCGCAGCTTTTGGGAAGCGAACACTATTGCTAAGCAAGATTTTTCAATGAATGTATAGTTGAGTTCATAGCCATTAATCATCATGTTGATGTAGTAGATAGCCCTTTCTTTTCCTATTGGATCTTCTTGTGCTAGCAGTGCCCCTAGTGACACTTTGGTTGCTGATATATAGAGGATGAGTGGTTTGCCTGCTATTGGTGGTAATATAAAAGGTGGATTCATGAGATATTGCTTCAACTGATGGAATGATTCTGCACACTTGTCCTCCCATTTGAAAGGTACATTTTTATGAAGTAGATGATTGAATGGGAGACACTTGTCAGCTAATTGAGAAATGAATTATCTGATGGATTGTAGCCTGCCTTGAAGAGATCGTAGCTGGCTAATATTTTTAGGAGGTGGCATTTCCATGATAGCTTGTGTTGAAATGTGGTGACTGATCAGCAAAGTACTGTACACTCAGCACGGAAAAAAAAATTTGCCGTTTTTCGTTGATGAAAACCAACATTGTAATAAAACCCTAAAAAGACCGACTTTGTTTGTTGCCCTAAAAACGCATGTTATAAGCGGCTGGGATGCTTAAGGCATTGTAAGGTTGATGTACTATTTTTTCTAGATAATAAGAAAGATTGGACAACTGTGTATGGTGGACGTAACCCATTCTGGGTGAACCACGTTAAATCTCTGTGTTATTTGTGTCCTGTTTTATTTCTTTATCTTTTGTATTTAAATCTGCATATAATTGTTAGTTCATATTTGCTTCGGATCTGCTTGAAACCCTAACAATTGGTATCAGAGCGACGTTTTCTATAAATTGGCAGGACTTTCAGATTTGAGTGGGAGCAATGGAGGATTCCAAATTCAAGGTCGAAAAGTTTAACAGCCAGAATTATCAGTTATGGAAAATGCAGATGGAAGATTACCTGTATCAAAAGGATTTGTGGCAGCCATTGGAAGGAAAGGCAAAGAAACCAACCACAATATTAGATGAAGAGTGGGACATTTTAGATAGAAAGGCACTAGGATCCATTCGATTGTGCCTTGCATCATCTGTAGCATTCAATATAATAGAAGCAAAAATGATTGTAGATTTGATGGCAACATTGGCTAAGTTGTATGAGAAACCCTCGGCTTCGAATAAGGTATTTCTTATCAAGCGTTTGTTTAATTTGAAAATGAGTGAGGGAGGATCTATAGCGGAGCACTTAAATGAATTTAATACAATTACCAGTCAATTGTCTTTGGTAAAAATTACCTTTGCAGAAGAGGTTAGGGCTCTCTTGATTTTATGTTCTTTGCTAGAAAGCTGGAATAGCTTGGTTATGGCTGTAAGTAACTCTGTCTCTGGTAAAAATACTTTGGTATTTGATGATATTGTTGGTGTTATCCTAAGTCAGGAAATGCGAAGGAAAATCACAGGTGAGACTTCAACATCATTGGGTAGTGTTTTGAATGTGGAGAACAGAGGAAGATCAAAGGAAAGAGGAAAAGGCCCTGGGAATGAGAAGTCATGAGGAAAGTCAAAGAAAGGACGCTCTCAATCTAGAGGAAAGAAAGATTGCTAGTACTGCGGAAAGCCTGGTCATCTAAAGAAAGACTGTTGGTCTCGGAAAAACAAAGAAGGAGACAAAAATGAAAATGACAGTAAGGAAGCTAATATTGCAAGTAATACTTTACAAGATGCTTTAATCTTATGTTTGGATAATGTTAATGATTCCTGGGTAATATATTATGGGGCTTCATTTCATGCTACATCCCATAGAAAATATTTTCTAGATTATGTTCAAGGTGATTTTGGACAGGTATATTTGGGTGATGATGAGCCCTATCAAATTGTTGGAAAAGGAAAGATAAAGATCAAGTTGCAGAATGGTAATGACTGGTTTCTGCAAGAGGTAAGACATGTTCCTAATTTAAGAAGAAATTTAATTTTTGTAGGGCAACTAGGTAGTGAAGGTTGCATAGTTACCTTCTCAGATAGTATGTGGAAGGTCACTAAAGGATCATTAGTAGTAGCTAAAGGTGTGAAGGTAGGCACATTATATCTGTGTACTGGTAACACTTACTCTACCTTAGCTGCTACAGATAAAGTTACTGCAGGGACAACAATAATAAATGTTGCAAGAACAGATTCGATAATGTGGCACCATAGGCTTGGGCACATGAGTGAGAAAGGGATGAAAATCCTTCACTCCAAAAATCTATTGCCAAGACTAAAGAAGATTGATTTAGAGTTCTGTGAAAATTGTGTTTATGGTAAACAAAAAAGAGTCAGATTTCTCAAGGTTGGGAAAGAGAAGAAGAGTGAGAAATTAGAGTTTGTACATTCAGATGTATGGGGACAGGCTCAGGTATCATCTCTTGGTGGCTCTTGTTATTATGTTATTTTTATTGATGACTCAACCAGAAAAACATGGGTATATTTCCTAAAACAAAAATTAGATGTTTTTGAAACTTTTAAGAAATGGAAAGCTTTGGTTGAGAATGAGACAGGAAAAAAGTTGAAGTGTCTCAGATTGGATAATGGAGGTGAGTATTACAGCAAGGCATTTGAAGATTATTGTTCCTTAAATGGGATTTGAAAGCAGAAGATAGTTCCAGGAACTCCACAGGAAAATGGTGTGCCAGAGAGAATGAATAGGACCATCATGGAACGTGCGAGGAGCATGAGATTGCATGCTGGATTGCCCTTACATTTTTGGGCAGATGTTGTACATACTGTTGTCTATTTGATAAATAGAGGACCTTCAACCCCTTTGGATGGTGGTATTCCAGAGGAGGCATGGACTGGTAAAAAGGTAAATTATTCTTTTCTAAAAACTTTTGGTTGCGAAGCTTTTGTCCATGTTGATAAAGAAAACAGAACCAAGCTTGATGCTAAATCTCAGAAATGTACCTTCATTGGATATGGGATAGATGAATAAGGCTATCGGTTATGGGATTTTGAAAATAAGAAAATAATTAGAAGTAGAGATGTTATATTCAATGAGAAGGTTATGTATAAAGAACAGATGTAGGAAAAGAAGCATGAACAGGACAAACAAGAATATGTGGTGTTGGATGAGATTCCTGAAAATGAAATGCCACAGGTACTTGATGCTCAGCAACAACAGATTGTCCCACAAACTCCTGCAAGTGTTAGATGTTCTACGAGGACAAGTAGACCCCCTGAAAGATTTTCTCCTTCTTTGTATTCTATTTTATTAACGGATTCTGGTGAACCAGAAGGATATGAAGAAGCAATGCAGGTCGATGCCAAACAACAGTGGCAGCTAGGCATGAAAGAGGAGATGGACTCCTTGATGAAAAATAAGACTTGGGACTTAGTCCCTTTACCTGCAGAAAAAAGAGCCTTGCCTAACAAATGGGTTTATCGACTGAAGGAGGAGGAAGGAGGTCAGAAAAGATATAAGGCCAGACTTGTGGTAAAAGGTTTTGCATAGAAAAAGGGTATAGATTATGATGAAATATTTTCTCCAGTTGTAAAAATGACTTCAATTAGAATTGTACTTAGTCTTGTGGCTGCAGATGATTTACATCTTGAACAATTAGATGTCAAAACAGCTTTTCTCCATGGAGATTTGGAGGAGGAAATTTACATGTTGCAACCACAGGGATATGAGGTCAAAGGTAAGGAGAACTTGGTGTGCAGGTTGAAGAAAAGTTTGTATGGCCTAAAGCAAGCACCCCGACAATGGTATTTAAAATTTGATAGTTTCATGGCTGAACACGGTTATCATAGATGTCATTCTGATCATTGTGTATATTTTAAGAGATTTGATAATGGCAATTATATTATCCTATTGCTTTATGTTGATGACATGCTTGTTGCTGGGTCTAACATGCAACATATAAATGATCTTAAACAGAAATTAGCCAGGTCATTTGCTATGAAGGATTTGGGTGCAGCTAAGCAAATTCTCGGTATGAGGATTACACGGGACAAGAAAAATAGAACCTTGAATTTGTCCCAAAGTGAGTATATAAAGAAGGTGTTGAAAAGATTTAACATGCAAGATGCAAAAGCAGTTAGTACACCTTTGGCTAGTCATTTCAAATTGACTAAGGAGATGTGCCCAAAGGCATAGGAAGAGGTTAATAAAATGTCTAACATCCCGTATTCATCAGTTGTTGGCAGTCTGATGTATGCAATGGTATACACAAGGCCAGATATTGCACATGCAGTGGGAGTTGTGAGCAGGTTTATGAGTAATCCGAGTATGGAACATTGGAATGCTGTGAAATGGATTCTTCGGTATTTGACAGGAACTACTACAAAGGCATTATGTTTCAAAGGATTTAATGCTGCTCTAAGTGGATTTGTTGACTCTAATCTGGTGGGTGATATTGATTCATGGAGGAGTACTACAGGGTATGTTTTTACTATAGGGGGAACTGCAGTCAGTTGGATTTCTAGGTTGCAAAAGGTTGTTGCACTTTCAACCACTGAAGCTGAGTATGTTGCTGCTACAGAAGCCAGCAAAGAGATGATTTGGTTGCAATTTTTTCTGAAGGAATTGGGTCAAACACAAGAGGATAGCCCATTGTATACTGATATCTAGAGTTCCATTCATCTTGCAAAGAACTCTTCTTTTCATTCAAGGACAAAGCACATTCAGCTCAGGTACCACTTCATCCGGACTATTTTGGAGGAGGCTCAGTTATGGCTTGAGAAGATTCACACAAGTGAGAATCCTGTCGATATGTTCACAAAGGCAGTTCCACAGGAGAAGCTGATTTCTTCATCAGTTTTTGTTGGTCTTCTTGATTGATAATTGTGGAATTTATACCAGTCAAGTCCTAGTGTTTAATCCAGTGGATGCTGCATATACAGTGGTGTCATGTAGTATCAGTCTCCAAGTGGGAGATTGTTTGGTGTGGAGCCTGATCAGTCTCCAAGTGGGAGATTGTTAAAATGTGGCGACTAATCAGCAAAGTACTATACACTCAACACGTATCCTCACCGGGGTCCGGGGCCGGCCTGGGCCCTGGGCAGGGGTTCGGGGGTGGCAACTCCCGAGAAAAGTGGGGGTTCAGGGGCGGCAGCCCCTGAGAAAAATTTTTTTGCCATTTTTTGTTGATGAAAACCGACATTGTAATAAAACCCTAAAAAGGCCGACTTTGTTTGTTGCCCTAAAAATGCATGTTATAAGCGGCTGGGATGCTTAAGGCATTGTAAGGTTGATGTACTATTTTTTCTGGATAATAAGAAAGATTGGACGACTGTGTATGGTGGACGTAACCCATTCTAGGTGAACCACGTTAAATCTCTGTGTTATCTGTGTCTTGTTTTATTTCTTTATCTTTTGTATTTAAATTTGCATATAATTGTTAGTTCATATTTGCTTTGGATCTGCTTCAAACCCTAACAGCTTGAACCTTTGCTGGATCCACCTCGGTGCCCTTTTCTAATACAATGTATCTCAAAAAATTTCTGGATGTGACCCCGAAAACACACCTTTTAGGATTCAATCTAACATTGAATTGTTCTAGTCTTTGAAAGATTTTATCCAGGATGTCTAGGTGTTTTGCTCTTGTGAAAGATTTAGCTAGAAATTCATCCGCATAATTATCCATAAAAGTATGCATCATGTTGTGGAAGATAGTTTTCATCACTCTCTGATAGGTTGCACCAGCATTTATCAAGCCAAAAGGCATGGCATTCCAACAGTATGTACCCCAGGGACATGTGATTGCATTTTTATCCTAATCTTCTGGAGCTATCTTTATTTGGTTGTAGCCAGAAAAGTGATCCATGAGGGATAGAATTGTGTGGCCTGTCATAAGATCAACAATAGTGTCGATGCTTGGTAAAGGAAAGTCATCCTTCAGACAAGCCTTGTTGAGATCCCTGAAGTTTGTACAAATCCTAATGATTTTATCTGGTTTAGAGACTGGCACAATGTTAGAAATCCATTCTGCATAATCAATGGGTCGGATGTATCCTACATCAAGTAACTTCTTTAGCTCTTCTTTGACCAATATGGCGACATGTGGGTTCATCTTCCTTAATTTTTGTTTGACAGGTTTAGCTCAAGGAGAGATTGGCAAGTGATGCATGATGAGATTTGGATCTATCCTTAGCATGTTTGCATAAGACCAAGAAAAGTTGATTTTCTTCTCCTTGAAGAATTTGACAAAGTCCAGTTTTTCTTTTTCTATGAGTGATTATGCCAAATGTACGATTCGTGTTACTGCTTCAATGCTGATATTTATTGATTGAGTTGGCTCAATCAAAATTGGTGACCTCTCCTAGTAATGTTCAGGAAGAGTGTCAAGTCTCCTACCCTTAGGTGCCTCAAAGAGGTTTTCACTATTAGATGCATCATTTATTTTTAATTTTTTACGATCTAATACTGCCATTAAATGGTTTTTGCCACTAGATCGAGTGTTCATTTTGTTTATTTTACGACTGAGAGACTTGGCACTCCCTTGATTTCAGATATCGTTATGTGATTTGCTGGTGGAGCATGTTTTTGGGTTAACATAACAGAGGTTTTTAACAATGGCCTCATCACTTTGGAATATTGGTATATTGTGGTGCTCAGGCTATTCCCAATCTATAAGGTCGGGATATATGAGAGATAGGGAGTCATTTGGCGGGTTAAGGTTTGTCGTTGTTTGGGTCATGATAGAGATATTGTTATAGTCATCCGTAGCATGGGTGAGGTCTATAACAGTCTCAAGGTTTTTGATGGTAATCTTATCGATATTGCCTCTTTCGTATTGACGCTACTTGTTTTCACTAGCCTTGGGAAGAGCCCAGGTGCCTATTGTTATGCCTTTGTTTATGTTGTTGTCCGAATTCAAATGATCTAGATATCAAGCCTTGTCCCTCATAAGGTATGGGTGTATACGTGTGGATTGTATCCACCTCAATATCGTCAATAATATCAGAACAAGTGTCTCACTCATACTCATTAGAATCTGTTTCAAAATCATTGTCCCAAGTCACTCCATTGAATCTAACAGGTATGTTATAGGGTGAGAAAAGGTCACTAATAATCGATACCAGTTTGGCAGCGTGTTCTGATTTAGGGTTTGTACTTGTTTGTACTCTTTGGATTTGCTCATACAGAGTTTCCCTTCTTTGAGTGGCAATTTCTTCAAGTTATGGCTTGGACTTGGTTTGACCAAGTTCTTGTACATGATGTACTTTCTTATAAGAATCCTCCTCCATTTGGATTGCGAGTTCTTCTTGTCATTTCTCATTTTCTTCATGCTCTTGTTCTTTTCTTGTTTTTATAGTTTCTTGATGTAGTGCTTCTTGCCATGAGTCTTCGTTATGTGTTATCTTTTCTCTTCATCAAGGTTTTTGATGGTGATCTCGCTTTTGCACAGATGGAACATGTTGGCCATACCCAAGTCTTGTTTTGTCTTTTGCAAGTTGTGAATGGAGTTGTATGGGTTCTATGATTCCCTCTTGATGCTTGCCAATAGGTTCTTTTCCTTTGTATCCCATTTATTGCATGATTCTGAACCCATTTCCATATTGTTATGTAGGAATGACTACTTCTAGGGCAGCAACTCTTAGTTCTTCCTCTTCCTTGTATAGGCAGCTAAGGATGTCCTTGTCTTCTGATTCTTTCACCAGAGTGCCAATTTGGATAAATTAACCATCAAAATTTTTGATGTGTTGTGTTTCCCGATGTCTTGATGTGGAAGATTGTCCATGAGACCTTGGTGAAGTTGGCAACTTAGATAGACACAGGGGTTCAAAACAGTATTCCCCCATAGCTTGGTCTTTTAACTTCATCTTTTTCTCAAAATATATGGACAATAACTTGAGTTTTTCTTGATTGGTGGATGATGAGGAAGCTTGGGCCTCCCTGTTGTGTGGAACTAAGATAGCTTGAGTTTCCCCCATAGAATTGCAATATTGAAAGGGGTTAGTTTCTGCTAATATTGAAATCTCTTGTCTATTGTAGGGGAACTTGAGACATTGATGGTACATGGAAGGTACCTCTTGCATTTCATGGATCCAAGGATGACCCAAGAGTATGTTGTATGTCAAGTCTATGTCCAAGACTTGGCACAATGTGTATCTTTGCACTAGTCCTACTTGAATGGGTAGTACCATTATGCCTTCAGATGACCTTTCTTCATTATCATAGGCTTTGATAGTGATCTTCTTTTTAGGGTCAATAGCTTGCTCAGAGAATGCTAATGCATGGATAAGCTTTAAGGTACATATATTGAGAACAAATCCTCCATCTATTAGCATTATTTTCACCCGATGTTTGTAGACTAGGACTTCTATATGGAGCGGGGTATTGTGCGGATGACTCAAAGAGACGTCATCATGTTCTGAGAAGGATAAGTTATGTGGCAATGTCATATGGGCCACCATGGCTTGGAACCGATTGATATCCAGATCATTTGGAATGGTTGTTTCTACAAGAGCTTGCTCCAAGATATCCTTATGTTTCGGTGAAATTTTGAGCAATTCTAGTATTGATATCTGAGCGGGTGTCATTTGCAATTGATTGACCAAGTTATAATGAGTCTTGGGGATAGTTGTTTCTTTAGATGTTCTCCCCTTCAAGATATATTTATGAGCCCTTGTTGTCACATTTACTAATGCACGTTCTTGTTTATCTTTGATCTTTATGACATTTACTTGATTGTCATATTTCGATGTGATTTATGGTGTTTTTGTATACGTGATTGAAGCGGGCTCCTTTGTTGTTGTTTGACGTTGATGCTCCTCCCTTGTCGTAATTAGGAAGAGGATTTTTGAAAGCCTCATGATCACCATTGGTTTTATGTTCATCGACTGTTATGTCTCCCTTGTTTATCATATCTTGAACTAGGTTTTTCAACCTCATGCAATCATTTGTTCCATGCCCCTTGTTTTGATGATAATCACAATATTATGAGTCATTCCACTATGGTGGTTTGACTTGGGGTTCAAAGTTGGTTATGACAGGCAATGTGATGATCTTGTTTGCCAAGAGTTCTCGAAATGTAGATTCTAGGGTTTATCCCAATGGTGTATATGTTCTTTGATGTGGGGTAGGTGGACTGTTAGTGTTGCCCCTTGGTTATTGTTGTTCCCTTGATTGTTTTTATTTTTGGCTCGGTAGTTGTTGTTTCCTTGGTTGTTGTTGTTGTTATTATTGTTTGACATTGATGCTTCTTGGTTGGTAGTGCATTGATAATTTTGAATGCCTTGATTGGAACTTCTTTGATCATTGTTGGATGGTGTGTTACCTGATAAAGTCAACACTAGTTGTTTAGACTTTAAATTGTTGGCATCAACGACCCCATCATTAACAACATTTTTGTTTCTAGTCGAAAACTTGGACTTGTTTGAGTTTTTGTTATTATATTGATTGCTATAGGTGTTATTACTTGACGAACTAACACCTTCCTTGGAGAACTGCAAGGTCCCTTTCTTGATGGAGGCTTCATCTACTTGGATGCCATTTTTTATCAACTTTGCAAAAGTAGGTAGATATTGTAGTTTGAGTTGATAACTCATTTCACTATTTAAATTGTCTATCAAGATCTCCATCTTTTCCTTTTCAGGTACATTGTGTGGTACCTTGAGACCATATGTCTCCATCATTGTAAGAACACCATGAATGTTTCATTGTTCTTTTTCTTTGTGTTGCATATGTCAAGCATAGTGATCTCATGTTGGATATTGTAGGAGTATTGTGTAATAAATTTAGTCACCAACTCATTGAATGATCCGATGGAAGGTGTGATTTTGACAACCACTCCATTTTTTTCCCTCCCAAACTTATTGGGAATAGCCTCATAATGTATGTATCGTTATGAGCAAACTCTAATCTCATAGTATACAATTCCCTGACGCAATCACGGGGATCACTCTTACCATCGTATATATCATTTTTTGGTATATTTGAATTTGGCGGGAAAGGTATCATGTTTAACCTCCTATCAAAAGGGTAAGCACAAATATCCTCCAAAGGATACCTCATTGTAGACCCTTGTTGTATATCTCGCATTTGTCATTGGAGTGCATGGAGTTGTTGTGTAATAAGAGCTAGGGGAACATTTCCTTCATTGGACCTTTGATGACGGACATCCCCTTGCTCACTAACATTGTCATAATTATGGATATCATCTTAGTTGTGGGTGTTGTCTTGAGCATGCATGTACTCTCCTCTCAGATGTTCTTGATTTTGGCTATTGTCTGTATAGGTCCTTTCCCTTGTTTGTTAGATTATTTCATCTGTATTCCTTAAATTTCCTATGTCAAAATCTTCAGGAATCTTGAATCCTTTACTAATTAACATGAGGAGATATTTTTTGTTTATCGACGTCTAAAAGCCTTTCCATGGGTTTTTGGAAAGTGGCATTCTCTTGACATTGTTGGACAAGCTCCTCGGTGATCTCTTCTTCTTCGATGTTTGTATTAAAATGATTTGACTTGTACTTGATTCTAGTTGTGGATCCTTTCCTTTGTTTTTCTAAGATTGAGTGACAAAGGGCATCAATAGATTTTTATAGTAGTGAATTTCTCCTCTTCTAACGGGGTTCTTCGTAGATTTGGTGGCTCAGGTTGAGCTTCATTGTAATTGATCTGCAAAATTTTGGAAATAAGGTGGGATTAATCCTTCCTCCACTGTTAAGGCATTGATTGAATGCTGATTTTTTAATGTAAGCCCTACTCCTCAAAGGTTCCTTGTCAAATTTGTTGGTTTTTCCTTGGAGATACAACTGCATATGACGCAAGAAAACACGATGTGATTTAAAGAGTTGACGGTTGATGTAGAGAAATTTACTCCTTTTGGTAAGGGCCCTAGGACTAGGTTGTCTCTTCTTCAACTTAGTCTTTTGATGAAGACTTCTTCTTCTTAAAGTACGGGGAGTGGTCATACAAAATGATCAATGTTGATGTTGATGGTTGATATGGATACTTTGTTTCAAACACTCAAGCTTACTTGTCAAGTAGAGGTTTAGTTTGATTCGCTCCCACGACAAAGTGTGTCAAATGATGAATCAAGTTTCATGATGTAGAAACTTAATTTGCCAACCTGAGAACCTAACTTGGTATTGTTTGGATAAGATTTGTTGGATGATGGAACCTTTTATCACTCTATTTGATACTCAATCTCGTTGAATGAAATCTTATCTTTTAAGATAACGAAAGATTCAATACCCCTTCC